>NW_024104425.1:0-100860 GCF_003945595.2 Pipra filicauda
ATGACTCACACGACTGGAGTGCTGCTATGGGGGGCTACAAGCTCTTCAGAAAGGACAGGCAGGGTAGGAGAGGTGGAGGGGTGGCTTTATATGTTAGAGAGTCCCTTGACTCTGTTGAAGTTGAGGTCAGCAGTGACAAGGTTGAGTGCCTGTGGACCAGAATCAGGGGGAAGGCCAACAAGGCCGACATCCTTGTGGGTGTCTGTTACAGACCGCCCAACCAGGATGATGAAGGAGATGAATTATTCTACAAGCAGCTGGCAGATGTCTCAAAATCTCCAGCCCTTGTGCTCATGGGTGACTTTAACCTGCCGGATATCTGCTGGGAGCTTCATACTGCAGAGAAGAGGCAGTCAAGGAGGTTCCTGGAGTGTATAGAGGATAATTTCCTTCATCAACTGGTAAATGAGCCTACCAGGGGTAGGGCCCCACTAGACCTACTGTTTACAAACAGAGAGGGGCTGGTGGATGATGTAGTGGTTGGAGGCCGCCTAGGGCATAGTGACCACGAAATAATAGAATTTTCAATCCTTAGGGATGTAAGGAGAGCCATCATTAAAACTTCTACTCTGGACTTCTGGAGGGCAGATTTTGGCCTATTCAAAAAACTAATTCAGGGCATACCCTGGGAAACAACCCTTAAAGGCAAGGGGGTCCAGGAGGGATGGACATGCTTCAAACAGGCAATTTTGAGCGCACAGGAACAGGCTATTCCAGTGTGCCGAAAGGCCAGCCGGAGGGGAAGACGGCCGGCTTGGGTAAATAGGGAGGTTCTGAAAGAAATCAGGGATAAAAAGAAAGTTTACAGACTGTGGAAAAAAGGGCTGGCTACTTATGAAGAAGTTACGAAGAGAGCTAGGTCATGCAGGAAAAAAATTAGGGAAAGAAAAGTGGAATTTGAAGTTAATTTGGCTAATTCAGTTAGGGATAACAAAAAGTCCTTTTATAAATACATTAATACAAAAGGAGGGGCAAGGAAAACCTCAATTCTCTGTTGGACTTGGAGGGAAATATAGTTAACAAAGATAAGGAGAAGGCTGAGGTACTTAACACCTACTTTGCCTCAGTTTTTAGCAGTAAGACAGGTGGCCCTCAGAACAACTGGCCTCTAGAGCAGATAGACAGAGACAGAGAGATGAATAGCCCTCCTGTATTCCAGGAGGATGTAGTTAGCAACTTACTGAGCCAGCTGGATCCTAACAAGTCTATGGGACCAGACGGGATCCATCCCAGGGTGATGAGGGAGCTGGCAGAAGAGCTTGCCAAACCGCTCTCCATCATCTTCCAACAGTCCTGGCTCTCTGGGAAGGTCCCAGATGAGTGGAGGTTGGCGAATGTCACCCCAATCCACAAAAAAGGCTGCAAGCAGGACCCTGGCAACTACAGGCCTGTCAGCCTGACCTCGGTGCCTGGCAGGGTTATGGAGCAGATCATCCTGAGTGCAATCACACAGCACCTTCAGGATGGACAAGGGATTAGACCCAGCCAGCACGGGGTTAGGAGGGGCAGGTCCTGTCTGACCAACCTGATCTCTTTTTACGATCAGGTGACCCACCTGGTGGATGAGGGGAAGGCTGTGGATGTGGTCTATCTAGACTTCAGCAAGGCCTTTGACACTGTCTCCCATCATATACTCCTGGAAAAGCTGGTAGCCCATGGCTTGGACAAGTGTACCCTCTCCTGGATTAGGAGCTGGCTGGAGGGTCGGGCCCAGAGAGTGCTGGTGAATGGAGCTGCATCCAGCTGGCAGCCGGTCCCCAGTGGTGTTCCCCAGGGGTCTGTGTTGGGTCCAGTCCTGTTTAATATCTTTATTGATGATTTAGATGAGGGGATTGAGTCCATCATCAGCAAATTTGCTGATGACACCAAATTGGGAGGGAGTGTCGACCTGCTGGAAGGCAGGAGGGCTCTGCAGAGGGATCTGGATAGACTGGAGAGATGGGCTGATTCCAATGGGATGAAGTTCAATAAAGCCAAGTGCCGGGTCCTGCACTTTGGCCACAACAACCCCCTGCAGCGCTACAGGCTGGGCACAGAGTGGCTGGAAAGCAGCCAGGCAGAAAGGGACCTGGGGGTACTAATTGACAGGAAGCTCAACATGAGCCAACAGGGTGCCCAGGTGGCCAAGAAGGCCAATGGGATCTTGTCCTGTATCAAAAATAGCGTGGCCAGCAGGAGCAGGGAAGTGATCCTTCCCCTGTACTCTGCATTGGTGAGGCCACACCTTGAATATTGTGTTCAGTTCTGGGCCCCTCAGTTCAGAAAGGATATTGAGGTGCTGGAGCGGGTCCAGAGAAGAGCAACAAGGCTGGTGAAGGGACTGGAGCATAAGTCCTATGGGGAGAGGCTGAGGGAGCTGGGGTTGTTTAGCCTGGAGAAGAGGAGGCTCAGAGGTGACCTCATCACCGTCTATAACTACCTGAAGGGAAGTTCTAGCCAGGTGGGGGTTGGTCTCTTCTCTCAGGCACTCAGCAATAGGACAAGGGGGCACGGGCTTAAGCTCCGCCAGGGGAAATTTAAGTTGGATATCAGGAGAAAATTCTTTACAGAGAGAGTAATCAGGCATTGGAATGGGCTGCCCAGAGAGGTGGTGGATTCACCATCCCTGGAGATTTTTAAACGCAGATTGGACGTGGCACTGAGTGCCATGATCTAGTAAATGGACTGGATTTGGACCAAGGGTTGGACTCGATGATCTCGGAGGTCTTTTCCAACCCAATCGATTCTATGATTCTATGATTCTATAAATTGTTGAGACAATATCTCTAACAGATATGGCATTTAGTGATATGCAGCAGTCAGTAAGAAAGGGCATGTTGTTTCTTTGTTTTTTCTAATGAAGACAGACAAAGAAAGGCAATTGCAAGTAAGGAAAAAAATTAACAATTTTTGAATCTAGAAAAACAATATAATTTTGTTTTTCATGATAAAGATAATTCAAAGAATAGTAGAACCCGTAATTGTGATAAAGTAGTTCTACCACTGAAGTTTAATATGTTCTATTTTCAGAAAAAAAATAATTCAACCTAACTAGTTTTTTAAAAATATCTAAGATTAATAGAATATTACTGCAGTAATACACTGTACTTGAAACTTATTTCTGTACACAGAAATTAAACTTATTTCTATAAACAAAAATGATCTTCAGCTACAGAAATCCATGCTTACTTACAAAGGAAACTGGGCAAGTATAGATTCATTGATGGTCTACTACTTTCCTTAATATCATTATTTCCATAGTGTCCTAACTCATTAAAAAGGGAGGATTATCATAGAATAATAGAATCACTTAGGCTGGAAAAGACCTCTAAGATCATCAAGTCAAACCATTACCTAATGCTGGAAAGTTCATCATGTCCCTAAGTGACACCTCTAAACATCTTTTAAATACCTCCAGTGATGGTGACTCAACCACTTCGCTGGACAGCCTCTTCCAATGATTAACAATTGTTTCTGTGAAGAAATTTTTCCTAATATCCAAACTAAACCTCCTCTGGTTCAACTTGAGCCATTTACTCTTGTCCTCGACATAGCTGCTCTCAGTGAAGTTTGTCTCCATGAGGAAGGCAGCCTTAGAGAACATGGTGCTGGTTACACACCATGCCGGTTTACCGGTCAGGTACAAGCCAGGATGCCAGTGGCCTTCTTGCCCACCTGGATACACTGTTGGCTCACGTTCAGCCGGCTGTTGATCAGCACACCCAGCTCCAGACACCCCAAACCTGTAGCACTGCATGGGGTTGTTGGACAAAAATATAATATGAGCCGAAAACTGTTATTGATTGAACATTTATTCTTAAGAAGCACCATCATTTATTTTAAACACTTGACTGCCAAATAGGAAGATAAAGTACATTTAAATTATAAAGTATCTATGAGATAAAGTAAGAAATAAAACTAGTCAGAATAGGGAATATTATTGGCTTGGTTCCCCTTCTACTTATCTGTGAAAGGATTAAAATCTACTTAATTCTCTCTAAATGTATGGTACATGGTAGCAGAATGAACTGTCCAAAACCTTCTGATAAAAGAATCCTTCTATTTTCTTGATACTTCATGATCAACTCATTCTTATTTTCCACCTTAAATCCAAGTCTTGACAGCAGTATTAATATTTCCAAAATTATAATAATTTCCATTAATTTTAAATGAAAATACCTCTATATCTAAACTGTATTCTCAAATCAGTTTTTTTCGTTGACTTAGCATTCTCTGAAATGTATATTGGACATTAAGTAGCAGATATAACCAAATTAGGACTCAAGATACAGTGGAATTTAGGAAATATAATGTCATTTTATTACCAGTGTTAATACATCATAAATAGATCGGACTAATTGTAATAAACTGGACTTTTTCCAAGTAAGCTCCACTGAGCTGGGAGAAGTTTCAGACCATATAAAAATTAGAAATTATGAGATAATTCAATACTTGTGTTGTATTTCATTCACCCTAATTTTACCCTACACACTTTAGGAGAGACTGAAAAAAAGACCAGCATATCCATGGCTAAGAAAGCATGTTTGTGAAGACCCTGTCAATGACCAGTTTAGAGATCCAACAACTTCCTAAAATTTTTGTATGGGTAATAATATAAAACAGGCTTAACCCTGCAATGCCTCAAGTATTTCAACAAACATCTTGCAGCTGATGCAAATCCATTGACACCTTCCTTGGGAGAGGCCCAGAAAATTAAAAGACCCTGAAGCGATTTTACATCAAGAATATATTTCTTACTGAATTTTTTAAATATGTAATATACTTTTCTAATTAAGCAGCAGCCATTGCTAATAAAGAAAATCAAAATGGTAGTCAGACATATGAGTGAAACAGCTACAATGACTTTCATTAATAATCCTAGTACACAACTATACTAGTTTACATCTAAAATGGAACTCTCAGGCACTTCTCTGAGGCAAACCTTGGCAATGGGTTGGTTTTAGCAGCCAATGCCATAAATTAGATTAATCTGATGCAAAATGTCCCAAAATTATCCCAAATTATTCAAGATATCCCAGATTTTGATGCCAATCCAGTCTTTGTATTATATCCAAATTTAATAAAGTGTTTAAATTTTTGTAGTCAAAATATTCCATCATAATGACTTTTGGCATGACTATTCTGGTGAACTATGAGAACTGCATAAAGCAGTCTGACAGTAATATGCATGTTTATTTGCAAACATTAGAAAGTGTGACATTTCTTTTATTCACACCCGTAATTATTTCTTTTGGATAAAGGAAGCAATAAAATGTTCCCCTGTAAGCAGAAAAGGAAGATACTATCACTATCTAATTTTCACTGTGTTTCAACTTGTATTACACAACTCTCACTACTTTTAAGTCTACTTGTTTCATTTAGTATGAAATTGTAGAGGTAGTACATTCTTTGAAGACAGCTTATCTTCAGTAGCTGAAGATAAGCATTTCTTTTACTGAATTGGAAAGACAAAAATTTTTTCCATCATAGGACTACATCAAAAGAGCTCCAAACATTTAAGATTACATTAAGTAGTAGGAATTAGCATTTTCTTTCAAAAAAATTACAACATATTTTTTATTATTATTATCCATGATGTCTGTTCATAATACTTAACATATGCACAACAAAGAAAATTCCACGCTCTGCACATCCACTGTTAGAATATGCAGTATCTCCTACATTTTCATCTTGCCTTCGCCAACTTCCCAGATACCGTTGTTCAAAACTTACTTATCTCACTGAAAACCAGTTCCTAAAGGAGTAAATGTTTCAAAGGTCTAAAAAGTTGCTGAATAAGTTACAGTAATTTCCCATCAAAGTTATTTAAAGTCTTACTATGCTGTATTACTTTGCGGTTAATTAAATTAAATGCTAACTTTATACAAGTAATACATATTTCGAGAATGACTCTATCAAAGCCAATTGTCAACAATATATATGTAACTGTCAATAAAGAAAAAAACATTTGAAGTTTTTATATATACAACAAATATATCTTTTTAATTAACTGAAGCACATGTGAAAATGCTTGAGATGACAGTAAGATGCAATTCCAAATCTTTCTGACATCTGTGTCACTAAGCTTTTAAATGTTAGAATCATAGAATCGCAGAATTGTTTAGGTTGGAAAAGATCTTTTAGACCATCAAGTCTGACTATTGAACCAGCACTGCCAAGTCCAATACTAAACCATGTCCCTAACTGTCATGTCTACATGGTTTTTAAATCTCTCCAGGAATGGTGACTCAACCACTTCCGTGGGCAGCCTGTTCTAATGCTTTACAACTCTTCCTGTGAATATTTTCTTTTCCTAATATCCAACCTAAACCTTCCCTGGTGCAACTTGAGGCTGTTTCCTCTTGTCCTACTGCTTGTTAGCTGGGGGAAGAGACTGACCTCCGCCTCACTACAGTCTCCTTTCAGGAAGTTGTAGAGAGCCACAAGGTCTTCTCTCAGCCTCATTTTCTCCTGGCTAAAGAGCTTCAGCTCCCTCAGCTGTTTCACATAAGACTCATACAATTAGCCTTGGCCCATCAATCCACTCTGTTCAGATCCCCCTGCAGAGTCCTCCTACCCTTGAGCTGATAAACACTCTCTCCCAACTTGGTGTCATCTGCAGAATGTCATCTTAAAACAATGTCCAAAACCGTTTCCAGTCTTCTAAAGTGAATAGAATTATTAACTATTAATTGCTCAGTAATTAACCTGAATCACAAAAATGGTATGCATTCCTTCTTTTTCAGTAGTAAAAATCAGTGTGGGCTATTGCCTGAGCTATCCTGAAAGAGTGTATTTTCTCTGCAAAGGAAAGAAGATAGCTCTTTCTTCCTTTCCTTTTTAGGTTCAAAAGGAAAGGTAAAAAATAGAAATTAGTTTGTTTTTCTTTCCAGCTAACCTGATTTACAGGTTCAACTTATTTTCTGCTCAATGGAGTGGGGAGAAAATGCATAAAATAAGTGTACTCGCACCATGGAAATTAATGGATCTCTGAGGGATGACCATGACATGCAGTTCTAATGCTCCAGCACCAGAGGAAAGGCTGATTTTCTTAAGTTCTCCCACATTGCTGAGGGTTCAGGTATTCATACTTTTGTTTTCTTCAGGATCTTAAATCTTTCTTAAAATGAACAAAAAAAGAATAACAAGTGAATTCTAAGGGATTTAAACTAGTTAACTAACTAGAAATTTTATGTCTTCAGTCCTTATCCACTTTCTTTTCCACTTTGGCATTCTCCCTTAGTTGTCTTTAATGGACTTGCAGAGTACTTGAGTATTTAGCCGCTATTCATACAGAAGCTGCTTAATGCCTTATGATATTTATATCTCTTGTCTAAAAATAATTTTAAAATCTGTCTTCTCTATTTTGACATGGAAAGGGAGTTATAACCAGGACTGCACATGTTATTAGATTTTAGAGAATCCTACTTTTATCAGTGTCATAGAGATAGTTGTCTTCTATTTCTTTCTGGTAAGAGAGAACCTTACACTTGCTTTTAGCTTCCATTAGCATGGCTTGGTTTATGGTATTCCCTTTCTGGGTGACAAGCACAAGTGCAGTGAATTACTGGCTTTTGTTCCTTACATTAATTTGTGATGTTACTGCGTGGTGTGAAGCTTAAGTGTGGTTACCATGCTGGAAAAAAATTATGAAAGAGACGATAGCTGAAATGCAGCAACAAATTGTGTTGTCAGTCTCACTGACTACTCACTGCCATACCTGAGGCATCAAGGTACAATATAATGATACACTCACCACTAGTTTCCCATTTTTACCCTGCAAAAGTTTTTCATTTAACTATGTTTGGACATATGCAGCTATAAAAGGTTTATTCCAGTAAAAGGCTTTTGTTCCTCCTGTACTCCTCCACAAACTTTTAAAGAAGTAATTTACTCCTGAGAGATGAACAGACAGCTAGATTTCTTTCTTCTTGCTGGACAAGAGGACTTGGACCTATTTCAAGCTGCCTAATAGGAACTAGGCACCTGAAGAGCTCACTAGGTGCCTAACTTTCCTATAAATTGAAACTAAGAATTTCTCTTCCGAGGCTGTAGATTCTTTCAGCACAGATATTTGGTCATTAGACACATCTATGTACAAAGAAGCTACTACCTATCTCATTTTCTTTTCATTTTATTCTTCTTCAGTTGCAAGTATTCTTCCTTTCACAGGAATAATAAATCCTATTATGAGTTGCAAGTCAGTGACAGCAATGGAAGTCATGGACATACTGCGCAGCATCTTCCCTGACTGAAAGTTTATGTTTGCTATGGTACTTGATTTCAATGAGAGTAAATTTATTTCCTCTAAGCACATCAGGGATGTGATGAGCACTGTCCAACTGTACTGTAGTTTTAAAATTCTTTCCAAGACTGTTGTCATCCACACTGCCATAACATGATTTTATTGCACGTGTTCAGGTATCATTCATAGTTAATGAGATTTAATATCTTTACAATTTACTAACTACCAAATCTATATGATCTTTGAAACAATTATAAATATAGACAACAGTAAACTTACCTAATTTGCACATTATACTGGTGTCCATCATCCACTCTAGCAGTGGTAGTGATGTTTTTGACTTCTGCTGCCGCATCACATAGAAACTGGTACTGCAGAGTGGGAAAAAGTTTTAATTACATTATTTCTAATAATTAAACAATTGCAGGCTTAGAAACTTGAGTTTTAAAATAGCAGATGATTTCATAAAAACCTGAAGGATGTCATGCGTATCAAGGAAAACTAATGTTTCATTAAAAGTTCTGGATCAAGAAGTCTTTTGTACCAGAAATATGCAAGCACACATACATGCTTCCTAGCCTGCATGAAAATGCTTTAATCTTTGTGTATTGTACAACCAGATATTGTGGTTCTGAATTGCAAAGAAATTGACCATCTGCAACCCATCCGAAATTAACATTGGCCACGGGTGAATTTTACTTACCGTTTTATGGCTTCCTTACGCTTCCAAACACGTAATGTAGCATGCAGGCTTGAGCATTTTGGAACGCCATTTAATTTCCTATACTAATGTGAACAAGCACTTGATTTCATGGTTTGTCTGCTTGTAATTGTAACTTGATTGTGAGCTTAGAACTATTTGTTCACTGGACTTTAAATATACATTTAATTGGCCAGCTTTGTGAATGATTAAGTGAATTCAATTAGTTTTAACATGACACACTGGGATCTCTGAATAGATTTGTGTCAATTAAAGTACTTTCATATTTTATGGTGCTTATGATATGTTAGAAAAATATTTTTCTTCATCATTACATTACCATGAATACAAGTAAGATGGACTTAAAGCTGTCAGCATTTTCTAAACCTTTGATAACTTCCTGCCCATGACTAATCTCATTTGTTTTGGATAAAGATAGTCACAATATAACAAAAGACAGTAAATCACAATATAAAGAAATAAAGAAAAATGTTATTTTCTTCTTTTTCTGTTTATCTTCACTTTATATATCTATTTAGTGTGGTCATGCTTTTTAAATATAAGGCAAATATAATTCAAATATGCTCTTTCTAACAGTCATTTCACGGTTCTTACAGAAGAAGGATATATTTACAGGTCAACTTTTGGACATTTTTAGCAGGAAAAAATGTGAGAAAAGTAATTTTTCTTTTAATATCTTTTTATAGCCTCTTTAGTATCTGCCTATCTCTTCATAAAGCTCAAGTTTTAGCTCTTCCTCAGAAAAGAAGGAATTCTTTGCCAAAGACAAAGATATATCATGGTCACATTTTATTCCTTAAAGTTTATAAACAAATGTATTCCTAGTTAGTCTGTTCCTGAAAGCCATGGACATATCATATGGAACTGTGGTTTAAGTAATAAATGAAGTTAAAGGTTTCTACTCAGAGACACAGAGTAAATTTTCCTATGACACTTCATTCAATTCTACAGCCTCCCTTATGATAATTTTAATGAAGCTGTACATGAGGTTCAGTAAGTTTAAGCTTCATATATTAAATACAATAACTTATCACTTTGAAAGACAAAACCTACATTCTTTATTGTTGTGTTTTAATATGTACTTTTTGTATGAGATTCCAAATATAATCAATATAAGATTTTCCTTAAGTCCCACCTCTTATGGGACATATCAACTGTATTAGCCATGAATTGGCCATAACAGACAGCGTTTGATAACTATTTTCCTTAAAATACTAAAGAATGTCAAGATTCTCTGTAGATTTATTTACTATCTTCTACAGTAAGAAAAAAATATTAAAATTTTTACAAATCCCTACTTTTATTTACTTCTCTTTCAGTGGGATACTTTGAGGTCTTACCTGTAAGGTACCATTATTGATGAAAAGTCGAATTAAAAAATGTATTGCTTCTGGGCTCTGTTCAATATTTAGGAGGAGTCCATGAGGATTACAGGTCTTAAACTGCAGATGGATGAAGTTTTGTATGTTCAAATGTAAGCCTTGAAATTCCAGGTAAGAATTGCCATAATAGCGAGCATTACTAAAATCTGTAAATAGAATTTTGAGAGATATAAGTTTTTAAACACATTTTTCTTCTTCACACACTGTTTTCTTATTCTGCTAATGGTAGCAAAGATAAAAGGTATTTTTTTACATCTGTCAAGGAGACAGACACGAATCTGAAAATTGATGTTAGTTTTCTTCTGTCAAAGATAACACAAAATGTTTATAAAACATAAAGGTTTGGTCAAATTATATTAAGCAGGCAGCTAGGATCAATGCATGAAAAAAGAATAAGCTATGAAGATAATAGCACTTGGTACATATCTGGTAGATTTGGCTCAACATAAGTCAAGAACAGGTTTTTTTCAAAGTTAGGTGTTTTAATTAAAGTTAAATCCAGGAATGAATGGATTAGAAGTCTTTACAGAAACCACATGCTGTGGAAAGGGAGCAAGATATTCTACAGCCTAACTATGAAAGTGACATCTCAAATACGTCAACTATTTTGTTCTAAGACAAACAATGTGGGGCTAGGGTGAAAGCTGGAAATATCCATTGTGACTACATCTAGCTTGTCTGTATGATTTATCTAGATATCTCTTACCCTTCAGCACCCTGTGCTATACCTTGCAAGGGCACATGCAGCTCTTATTTAAATGGAAAAGGTATGTGGAATCATGGCTTCAAGCCCATCAGAGATAACAGAGAGCTACACTTAAAAGGGCCTCCTTTATTTTTTATGTTCTCTCTCTTCCCCCCTCTTTCCTCTTCTCCTTTTCTTTCTTTTCCTTTCCCTTTCCCTTTCCTATCCTCTTCTTTTTCTTCTCTCCTTCCTTCTTTTCTTTCTTGCTTCCTCTCATTCCCTTCCTTCCCTCCCTCCCTCCCTTTCTTTTTTCTTTCTATTTCTTTTTTCTCTTTTTCTTTTAGTTTCTCTTTGTTTTGTTCTATTTTCTTCATTTTTCTTTGTTTCCCTGTCTCTTTCTCTCTCTCTCTCTTCTATTTTCTGTTCCCCTTCCTTCCTTTGATTTTTCTTCCCTTCCCTCTCTTTCTCTTTCTGTCCTTTCTTCTCTCTTTCACTGTGTTGTCTTTTTACAAAGGAAGAGTATTCAACATGAACAATGGGTACCCATTCATACGGAAATGCAGTCTTGCATTTAGTTTTTTTACTTCTCAAATACTCAAACTGAGCCTCACATCACCACCTTTATGTGCTTTTAAGGACTTAAATAGGTGGGTCCCCTCTCATCCGTGTGACAAAAGGAGTTAAGTATTTTTATTTTTTGCAGGAGCAGGTTTATGCTTTAGTCTCATTTGAATCACACAGCATACAATTATTTGTTTGATCAACTTTATGAAACAGATAAAAATTTAAAGAAGTACTAAAAATTCACCCATCATGTGAAAAACATCAGTACAACAATATGAACTTAGATACAATATAAAAAATATAATGACTGAATAATTCTATTTCAATTTGTTCAAATGTCATAGAATCATCTGTAGAGGGATTTTGAGTATCTTTGAAGGTCACAGATCTGTTTCTATTTTACAAAACAGACAAAATTTTAATCTGTTGTGACACCAACTCCAATAGCAAATACATCATTATATGTGCTAAAATTCTCAATGTCAATGATACTTGGATAAAAATAAAAACTATTGATGTTGAACTCCTATATATCACTGTAAGAATATGCTGAATTTTATCCTTTCATGACTTTTCAGAAACCTGTTTACAAAGTCAAAGTCACTGTGGTCAAACCCCAAACAAAGCCCTTAAGAAATTCTCAGTACTATAAAAAAATCTGTATTATACACACAGATAGAACATGCAGTAAAATAGACCACAAATTTCAAGCAATACCAATCAATGACCAGTGCTGCAAAAAAACCTCACCCTAAACACAAAAACAACAACAACAAAACCCTCATAATTTTAAATGTATTTAATCTTTAAAAAGTCTCTTTTGTCTTAAATTTTACAGACAGGACAATTTCTCCAAGGAAAGATTTTAGAGAATTATCTCCAATCCCTAACTGTTGTTTGGTTTCCTTCCTGAGCTAGCCACTGAGCTCTAAATCTTTCTCTCATTCCTTTTGCCCTGAACTGCTCCTGCACATGGTTTTGCTTCTTCCAAGGAACTTCTCAGTTATCCCCACACTCTTTAGATACTGATATCTAACCTCATATATATATATAGATCAGAGATATACTGATATCTCTTTTTCATGACTCCAGTTAGGAGATCAGCTTGGCTGAAAGACAGCAAAGTTGCACAGAATATCTCTTTCCTGCAGTCCTAACTCCTTCTGTCACCTTCTCAATTTTTTGTAAGTGGGTTGTTTTTATTGTTTTGTGGTTTTTTCTGCACTGTCCAGTATATAATAAAGTTGACATGTGAGAAAAGGTCAAAACTACATCAGCTCCTCAGTGCTTTGCTAACAAAAGGCATCTGAGCCACTAGATCTCACAAAAGAGTAAAATCTGTAATTGTGAGAAGAATAAAAAGGTGGGTAAGGGAAAAAAGCAGTTTATTCATGATTCCTGAAACTATAATCTAAATCTGAGGATAGACTGGATTATCTACTAAATTTCAAGGAAGACCAAACAAGCACAAGCTAGTAGCTAGTAAAATTGCTACAATTGCTCTATGTCCATAAATATGGAAAGAGTTAATGAGAGAAAGCACTGAAGAATATTTAGCAGGCTCCAGGTTTCTGTGAAATCCATAAAAACATACTACTCCCATCAGAAATAGGCTACATACCTTCCCACAATAGCTATTAACATGAACCACTGGTGTGGTTTTACCTATTAAGATTCTCACATTGTTTGTAACAGTACACAACCTCTTCTTAAAGAACATAAGCTTTGCTTATAATCCTTCTACTACGCTTCTATGCAACTTTTTCACTTGACCTCTAGAGTTGGCTTCCTAGATTACTTTTTGTCCTAAAGGAGACTGCTCATCACCCAAGCCGTTAGAACAAAAAGGGAAAAATTGAAGCTGTATTTTATCTTTCACTATGAGTGTCTAACATTTGCTTTCCTAAGAAACAGGCAAGCCCTTTGGCCTATAAAATCCTTTCAGCTGTACCTTGCTCCCCTGTGTACATAAAAGCTCTCCATGATTTTCTGTTTACAAGAATTCATGTTAATGTCAGAAGTTAAAAGGTTTGAGTTCCAGCTGTAATGGTAAGAGGATACACAGGCAGATCTGCAACCCAGTTCACTGTCAAGGTTCATAACTCCTGCCACTACCTACTGGGTTTCTCCATTCCAATGAGTTTCAGCTGCACCAGCTTCAGACTGGAGACCTGTAAATTTAAAACTTTTTGAAAGCCACACAATTTTAAGTCTTGGGTTTTAAAGGCAGGTAGGGGTAATAAAAACTTTTAATATGTCCATGAGCATGTGCTCCTGGTGATGGAGCTTTTGTCTCCATATATTTCTATGTCTAATGCACACCCTGCTATTTGCACGGACTCAGACACAAAGGGGATTATGATGATGCTTTTCTTCTTTATTCTACTATTCTCTTTTGTTATGCAACACCCTGGAACAAAACACTCTTGTTTAAGCTATCAGTCTTCCCTTTTTCATGGACACATCCATCACATCTTTTGCTATTCTTTTAATTAGAATTATCTTACAAAATTCAAAGAAAGAGCATCGCTACTTGTGGGAAGAACTCTGTCAGGAAAAATCTGAACAATTAATTTGCTATTTGAAATTCTTATTTATTTTTATGAAGAAGGGACACATCTCTTAACAGTATAAAACCATGGTAATAAAAAAGTTGTTAAAACTGGGGAATGCCAAGTGAAAAAAAAGTTTCAGAAAAGCAAAACAAAGAAGTCAGAGCAAGGACTATTTCACAGGTCTGGCTGCAGACCTCTCCAGCCCAACAGCTGACTTCCAATGGCTGTCTATGGCTCAGGCTTACACAAACAGCATGCAAGGAACAATGCTTCCCCTGGGACACCCTAAAAAGTGCCATAGCTTCCTCAGCGAGGGTGTGCTCATGTTTCATCAGACCTGCTACCAGCTTCCATGGGCCTGGCTGTCAGGCAAGGCCCCTCCAATGGCCACACCAATGGTCGTGCCATCGGCTGCCCTGCACACCATGGTCCCCTCTTACCCCTTGCTGAGAAGGCTGGAGGCTTGTGATCTCTGGCAACAGGAGGACAATTTGTGATTGACCAGCAGACCTGCAGCTGCCCAGGGCATTGCTGAAAGCAAACAGCATTGTTCAGGAGACCCCTCAGAGCCAGATCAGCCCAGAGCTGGTATCTGCAGAAGGGGGTAAAGATGAGTGAGACCATTACTGAAGACTCTCTTCTGTGAGGTGTGGAGGAACCAATAAGACAGTCCAACTTGATGTCCTCAGAGGCTTGTCTGGTCGGTTGGCTGTCTGGCAGGGTCAGGATCTGGGATTCTACACAGGGACCAGCAAGGTTTGCACAGCTCACACATGGTTAACCCTTGTTACTCTTCCATGTGGGCACCAACAATGATGCCAGGGTAACCAGTGCATCAGGAGTGACTGCAGAGCTCTAGATGTGAGGGAGAAAGGCATGGGGGCCCTCAGTCCTGCCATCAAGGAGGAAAGTCTTACAAGGAGGTAGGGCCTACGGTGAGGCTCTTTGTAGACAGGAATAACAGAAGGATAAATTGAAGACCTAAATTGAAACAGATATCTTGCCACAGTGGAAACATGTTTGCTGTCCTAACTACAAAGAATTAATGTCTCCTTGGTTTTTTTTTTAATGTCACAGAATATCAAAGCAGGGTTAATAGATAATATTAGTAATATGATTTTTTTTTTTTTGTTACCACTTCTAGAAACTTCTGTTTCTTGTGGCCTACGCATGTAACAGTGGTTTCTTGTTTTCTTTTTACTCTCAATATGCTGAAAGTACCTCAGCTTTCATTTTTCTTATGTTTCTGGGGGGTTTCTTTCGAGATGCCATATATAATGAGTCATGTCAATCACTCTCATTTGCATTCTAAAATAAGGTCGATCTTTCCAGCAAGTTGTGAAAAACAGCCACAGAAAAATAATCCATAAATTTTATTTTTAACTCCCTTAAATACAATAACCTACTTTGTATTTGCAATCAGCATTTAAAAGGTTCCACTTTATTTTCAAATGAGTCTCATTTACTTCTATACATTTTATTTAATCCTTTGAGCTGAAATACCTTAAAGGCAGAGTAGAACAATGATCTCCAACCATCATTTCTATTTCCAGTTGCAATGCTATTTCACTGTGCTACGCCTCACTGTTGGATCCACATAACATACCCACAGTTACAGTGAACCTATGTTTAATGCTGTCACACAAGTCTGTGCTGCATGAGTAGCAGGGAATTATAGTTGTTTTTTTCTCTAAAAGTTGAAATATTCTCTAATGTGGCGTGTTAGAAAACAATAAAATATGGTTAACATCCAGAACTGTTGCCAGTGCAGCCCACAAGTAGCTTTCAAGCAAAGAAAAACAACAGTTACAAACAAATGTTTTTTACCATTTCTTTTTCATGCTTTCACAGAGCCATAGATTTGAGTAGATCACAAAACTCTTCTACAGGAAAACTGTGACTGTTTTAGAGCTTGCGTAATTCACAATTCTTCACTTCTAGCCTAAATATACACATACACACATTCACAAACACATAGATAGAATTCAGCTGCCTTAAAGGTATGGAACATCAGATCTTAAATCCCAGGAAGCTTCTTTTATTTTTCTGCCGTTATTTTACATCTTTCTTTTCCTCATGCGTGCATCAGTTATGTCTGTCAATCCAAGCTTTGATTCTTAACTCCTTCATGTCCAACAGTCATTCTGCAATGCTGTTTGTAATGAGGTCTGCACTTACCTTCCCTATTCACACTATAAAGGGGGCAGTTGGCTACATTTTCTATTAATTTTCACTTCTCCCCTCATTCTGCTCAAGAGTTACAGTTGGAAACAACAAAAAACTATACATATAAAATTTTCTTTTTAATATTTTTCAATTTTTAAAAAAATTAAAATCCTGACTGCAGAGAACTTAAAATATGGTAAGTCTTGACCCCTTCTTGAACTCAGGGAAAACAGGGGCAGAGTCTTCTAACAGTAACCCATTTAAACTATAGAAGGCACTTGAAATGCAATTAGTGCAGGAAATTGTTTTATTATTGTCAATAAAGTCTTATTAGTTTCTAAAGCAGGATTCTGGTTCATGCTCAAGTGTAGATTTTAAATTCAAATCCAATGCTTGATTATGTCCATTAATTGCAATAATAGCTTAGTGAGATTAACTGATACTTGTGTGACTGTCTGCCATGTGGGCTAGCTCATCAACATACA
Organism: Pipra filicauda; assembly: GCF_003945595.2. Lineage (NCBI taxonomy): Eukaryota > Metazoa > Chordata > Aves > Passeriformes > Pipridae > Pipra > Pipra filicauda. Next base: position 16,783 of record NW_024104425.1, read on the forward strand.
GATAATGGAGAGAGGTGTTAAGTTTATTGCAATCAGCAGGTGAATAGAAGAGATTCTTTCACTGAAGACATTAATATATATATATATATATATGTAAAAATCAGGAAAAACATCATCAGTGTGCAGTTCTGCTTCACCTAAAGACTGTTATTTTTTTTCTTTTTAAATATGCTACAAGGGACACAGAGAGAATCAAGTATTATTACAGCAGAAATCAGGAGCAGCTCTTACCTTGGGAATAGTTTGACTTGCTCTCAGCAGAACGTCGCAAGCCTTGCTAAAATCTTTTCCTCCTGCTGCACTTTTTACAAAGTGCTGGCAGCTGGCACACAGCCAGCACCGAGCCCAGAGCCACTGCTTATGTGTTGATAACCCCCATAGTTAGAAAGCATTAGATCCACCACTGGGAGAGAAGCAGTCGTATCCATGAGAAACCAAGCTTTTTGCCATTTACTCATAAACCAACTTCCTATTTTCAGTCTCCTACAACTAGACCTTGAACAAACAGAACTGAACTAATTTTAACATATTATCAACTATTTTAAAGATTACAACCAACATCAATGGTCAAAGCGTGACATGCACATAACATGACTTTAAAATGCCCTTTATGGTACTATAGGCTACTCCAAAGGGCAGTTATCTCCCAGTTATTCAGAATAAAAAATATAGATGTGAATATCATGATAACCAAGATCCCGCAGTGTATTGCAAGAATTGCACAGTGAGAGCACAAGTTTTTAAGTCTATAATACAAGAAAAAATACATCAGTAATCATCCTTTACTTTCAATACCAAATCAATAACTTAAGCAAGACTATTTTCTGACTGGAAAACAAATAAAAAAACCCATTGTGGAATCCCGAACAAGACAATATTTCTGTCTGGTCAAATGCACTGGTAACAGGGATAGATTTTTTGAATTTTTTTTCATAGTGTTTTGTCTTTCTATTGGTGTCAAAAAAAACCCCAAAAAACCAAACAATTAGGAAAAGTGCATGGACTATCCAACTATAGAATTTGCTTGAAAATGACACTTACAATAATATTGGGTATTCTATGCATTTATAGTTGAGGATTCATACATGGGACCTAGCATAGCAGAAGGAGAATGGAATGCTCTGTGAATAATTTCTTCTTGTTCCAGACCGAAATCTTTACAGATCCAACATTTCTATTTAGTAATTCAGCTTGAATTTTCTTAACATTATGCAGGTATGTGAGAAGTGAAATTCAGGTGATTTGCTGAGAAGTATTTTCAGGAGTGGGCTTCTTCCTGTTGAAGGTTACTAGCAAAATTCTTGTGGAGGCCTGAGATGAAAGTCATGCTTATCATGAAAACTACCTCTACCAGTCACTGATTAAATACTGTGTCAAGATGGCATTGTAAGGTTTGCATAGTAGCTATGCTTGTTCTTCATAATTTATAGTAATGACTTTTACCTATTAGTGGTGCACACCTAAATAAATTGACAGTGAAATTTTATCTGTTCTGTATTTATAACTATGTTGTATTTACCACAGTTGTGACTTTGCATAAGGGCATATTTGCCCAATGGCTTGCAGTTAAATTGGCCAAATGCATGTTTCTATCTTCATTATGACTTGTTTTTGTCACAGCTATGTATGACATCTCTCAGGGTGGTGGTAAAACTGTTATTGGGCAGGCACATCAGCTGCAGAATCTGTCTTTATCTTGGATACATGGAACCTGAAAACAGTCCCAGCTGAAGCCACACCTTCAGACATGGACAGCATTCACAGTAGTATTTTATAAAGCTGTCTTTTGCAAATAGGAGTGACACTAATGACCCTAACAGTAAAGCCATGGTGCTCTGAAATAATGCTTCATTCACTCCTTCTGGTGAAATTGTGACTCTTTCAACTAATATCTTACATATAGTACTGTGTTCAGTCTGTCTGTATCTCTCTGCTTTCCTTTCCCCCGGAGAGACAGTGCAAATATGCAGTTGTCTTATGAAAGAAACACTAAAGTACTCAGTTCGGAGTGTGGAGACTATTATTTCTGCTTCCTTCATCGTACATCATGTATTAGAAGCCTGCAGGCTGTCTTGTGGACAGGTATGCAACTTCTTTTTACTTAGGAGCTGTAATGAAGACCTGCATGCACACAAAGCATCAACAAAAAAAACCTCAGTGAATGTTAAAAACATGCATCATTCACAGTACTATCTACTTCAGTGATGTTCAATGCAGGAGGCAGAATGTAGATGCATATGGCATGTCACTTTCTGTTTCACTTTTGTCTACGATCTGCTCATGTGAACAAGCCCTATGGAAACAAATGCTGCCATGAATATTAAAGAACAAAAATAAGGAATGAATCATTAGTAAGAGATAACGCACTATAACACATAAAACTCAGTGAGTGTTTTGAGGATCACACAAAAGAAACTCCAATTAAAAACAAGATCAGAAAATTTAGTGGGCATCATTTATGACATATAACCCAATAGAGAAAAACAAAATTTGAAACCTAAAATGGATGATTTATAAATTATAGATATAATATGTACTACCAGCTGCTTCCCCTCCTGTTTCGTATGTGATCCAGTCCCTCGCAACATATAAATGGAAAATTCCTATTTTGTATCCTTTTAATGTGGGAACTGGTAGTTCACAGGATGGGGAAGATTCAGAATGATGGTGTTGCTTAGGTAATTAATTTCAAAATATGCATTTGAAGTAATTTCTATGCTGAAAAAATTAAGTTTACATTTGGAACCCAATGTAAGCACTGTAGAATAACTTCCCCTGTGCAGAAGAACCCACTGTGATAAAAGAAGCTTTCACAAAAATTTTTTATAGCACAGATTTTGCATGATGCATAAAGAGAAGATTAAAGTGTGCAGACACAGGACATCTTTCCAAATAGCTATGTGTATGGAATTTGTTGGTGGTAATGTAAAATCAGAAGCTTCTTGTTGCTTCAGAGCAAATACTTGTGTTTGTATAGTGCCTGACTGTAGTGTCAATGGTCAAATGCAGACGGGGCTGTGAACGCAACACTGTGGTTGAGATAGAAGTTTTCTAAACAAGAATTTGTAGAAATATTCCCACTTTTGATCATTAGATCAAGTTAAACAGAAAAATAACTCCAAACCTAACTGCGGCTGAAAGCTAAATGGCTTAAAAATGCTACCTAGATAACAACCAGATCTAAAAAACAAATAAGTTACCCATACACCTTTATTTGTGAAGGAAAAAAATAAAAGGAAATGGGTAAAGATGCCTGTTATCAAGATGTCACAAATGATTAAGGTGTCAATAACAAGAATTTTTGCTTCTGAAGAAGCCATGCAAAATACATGATATTTATCTACGTTATGAAGGTATGTATTCATATATGAAATTGTCCAGTAGATCTCAGAAATGAAGATGACAAAATCAAAAGCTGGAAACACTGATCAAATTTAGAATACATGCAAAGAAAGACATGTATGGAGTAAAGAAGATGGTGGTAGTAGGTTACACGCCCTACTCTTCCTCCTAGATGTATGCTAGTTGAGAAACTAGGAATATAGTGAGATTCAGATAAGCAAGAAACAGTGAAGAAAAGATGGCAAAGGATCCTAGGTGAAAGAGAGCAGAGGGGAAAAACCAGGGATGAATAGTAATGGAATCACAGTCACTAAGCTGAGTGGAATGTAAGTGTTAAGAGTTTCAGACTAAAGAGGAACATGGATGACATTTCTGAAACTGTGAAAACTAAAAGGTAGGATTGTGTGTGATCAGAACTCAGGTGGAAGCATATTCAAAGTGTTTATACTATCTGACTATCTGCAACAGCAAAAGAACTAATTTAGTATGTAGAAGTCCTTGCCAGCTTTATCCTTATGCTTGCACTGGAGTAAGATGAGGCAAGTAGGGGAGCACTTGGATTTCGTATCACACACACAAAACAGCAATACCTCTTCTTTCATTAATGGCATGATGTTGGCTTTTCTGCAATGAAGAGGAAACCAAAGTAATCTCTCATAAATGAGAGGCCTAGTATTTAAAAGTATGTTGGCAAAGGGATCTGAAGTTCTCCAAATAATCCGCCCAGTACTATTGTTCAGATGGATGTCTTCAGATAACTTATTAGGATTTAATTCAGAAAGGTCATAAAGTGATGGCCAGAATAGAAATTGCCATACTAAAATTTATAGTTAATTCTGCCTGGGCTGTAATTACTTACCTTTAAATGCAACAACTGCATCTTAGAATCAAGACAGAATTAAGAAGATGATTAAAAACAGTATCTACTCTTGATACAGTTTATCTCTAAGGTAAATGTGAAAAGAAACCTCAGTTCCTATTTTGCAGTGAATATGATTAGTTTTAGGCCTGTAATAGGAGAAAAACCAAACCTTTCACAGAATCACAGAATGGATAAAGTTGAAAGGACCCCATCGTGTTGTTCTGTTCTCCCTGTTCAAGCAGGGTAATCCTAGAGCACGTGGCACAGGACTGTATGCAGAAGGTTCTTGAATATCTTCAGTGAGAGAGACTCCACAACCTCCCTGGGCAATCTGTCACAGTGCTCAGTCACCTGCACAGTAAAGTTGTTCTTCCTTGAATTCAGGTGGAACTTCCTGTTCATCAGTGTCTGCCTATTTCTTCCTGTCCAAGTGCTTGGCACTACCAAGAAGAGCCTGTATCCACCCTCTCGGCAGCCTCCTTTCAGATGCTTATTTACACTGATGAGGTGTCCTCTCAGTTACCTGTTCTCAAGGCTGAACAGATTCAACTTTCCCAGCCTGTCCTCATAAGAGACATGCTCCATCCCCTTAATCATCTTTATAGTCTCTGTTTTGCTACGTATTTCATCTGTTATCATAAGCAAAATGTCTTCATTATAGTGAGTGAACAGTCTATCTTCACATATTAGAAATCTACAGTCATAGTTACTTTTGTGATGTACACCATTAATCAATTTCTCCACTAAATTTTTTTCATACATATTTAATTATAAAACACAAACTAACTTAAAATATGAAAAAACACCTGTTTCTCTGCTTAGATTTTGCACCCATTTTTGCCAGAGGTGTTGCAGCACTGCTGATGTCCTTATTAATCGGAGTCATTCTCTTCCTCTGTTATAGTATATGGGTCACAGAAATCACTGTACAACATCATGAACTGTAACAGAAATCATATCAGCTTTATATAGTTTTTAGCTATACAAAATAATGCTCTTCCTGTGTCAGGGTTTTCCTCTGCTAAGGAGTTACTGTAGATAGAGACAATTCTCTGACAACTGCCATTTGACAATTCACTTACAAGGCAAATCAACTGAGGTTGTCCATAGCTTTAACAAAGTAATCTATTTCTTTATTAGTTTTTCAACAATTTTCTTATGGATATGAAAGTTTATTCCACTCAAAAATATTGCTACAGCAACAGAACAATCACTATTTCAAATTTATACTTAGTAACGCTTACATAATTTTCTGATGATGATTGTTTATATTGCTGAAATTTTATTAAGTAGAATTAATATTAATTATATTAAGTAAGAGTAAATATACTGTATTTTCTATATCTTGTGCATAGCACTAAAATCAGTCTGTATCTTTATCCTCTAACAAATAAAAACCTTTGTAAACAGGGTGAACATAAAGTACCACCTAGTCTGCTTTTGATATCTCCAATCTACACAAAATATAAACAATTAAGACAGAAATATTTGAGGAAGGACTGAGGTACAAAATTACAATTTGCATAGGAGCTGGAAACAGTCTAATTTTACAACCAGGTCTTTGCAGAATTCTTAGTTGTTGCTTTTCTGTTATTCAATTTTCTGCATAATCTGGCAATATGCCAAGTACTTCCATCTAAATGTACTGGTTAAGTCTCACAGAAATCTAAAATTCACTTCTGGTAAACCTATTGTTTACCTGTCCTATATAAAATACAATTTAAGAAAAACAACACTGTCCCTAGTGCCTCCAAGTAAAGATTATTCAGGAAAATCAAATTACAAATACTGATTTATGCTGAATACCACATAGCAACAGCCACTGAGAAATTTTTGGCAAACACTAGGTTCTGTTTTGACCAAAACAGAAAGAAAAATATCTGCAAAAATAGATTATTATTTGGGAGTTAGAGCACACTATATTTCATTTCTTTTGAAAGTTATACAGGAACGGTCAGCAGATATAGATAAGGATGGAAAAAATCCCTTATTTACACCAAATAAAATCTGGAAAATAATATTAATTGTAATCTCGGGTACAACGACATTTTATTTACCCAACTGTGTTCGAAATTCCCTCCAAAATCCTAGTTTGATTTATTAGAAATGTTAGGCACATTAGATACAATGTATTTGAAAGTAATTATTTCAGACATAAAAAATATAAAAAACCTAAGAATAGTTGCCTCTTATTTGATAGATATGATTTTCACCAAAAATCTTCATGTGAAAATAACTTGTTTAAAAAGAAGCACTACAGTATTTAAGATCTATTATTTTCAATCCTTAATCTGTTAAAAGTAAAAAAATAGCTGCAGTGCATTTCATAACAACAGGATCATGTGCTCTGCACACTTTGGAGAGCAACAGTTGTTAATAAAAACCAGAAAGACCCTGGAATGCAAAGGCAGGCTTTGTCCTAAAAATTGATATTATATCAGCACACAGAAATTTAGAGTGTAATCTATTGTATGGTACTATACAATGCTTGTATTACCTAGGGTGGTCTTTCCAGTGTTAGAGAAATATTGATTCTAAATGTTGATGTCATTCACTGTGTCTTCATTAACTGGTTTGCAAAGGTCCTTTATTTCTTTCACTTTACAGGATGGGAAATTTACAATCAATTTTGTTAACTTAAGTAAAATTTAAACCTAGCTAATAATGACTATGCTCAACATCCCCAAATAATATTCTTTATATCTAATATTATAAATAAATGTTGGAGAAATACTAAAAAAATCCTGAAAATAAAATCAAACATCTAGCTTGTGTCTTTTATAGCCCTCCACCAAATTATTATTTTTCAGTTGAATACATTTAAATTATTGGATGCTACATAAACCAAAACATCAGAAATTCATCTTATGTCTTTCAAATGTTCAAATTCAAGCTTTTACATGAAGGCAAAATCTCAATGTTACCAATTGTTAGTATTAAAAATTACGTTCTCAAGAAGAAAGCTCCGTGGCTTATGTTTTCATCAGCTTCATTATGAAACTTTTCCTTCGACATAGTTTCAAGCTTTATCAACTTTCTAAGGACAGAATAAAAAATGGCCTGATGTTTAAAACTTTGTTGTTGTTGTAAAGGTCTAATGGGAATCATACTCCTGTTGTACAGGAAATGAGTTAACACAGCACTAAACTAATCAGCACATTAAGGTCTGCAGCTTCAAGTTCTAAGGGTTTAAAATCAGCTCCCTTATTTAAAGTATAAAGCACAGTGCTAAGCCCTCTGAAGGAATGAAAAGCATTTTCTTCTCCTGTAGGTAGCAGGCATATTTAATACACGATAACAATTCACACACACACATTACAGTCAAAGAACAGACAGATATTACAAAAGCCCTCTGCCTGAAGAAGTTTAATCTACAGCTGTCATTGTCCTTAGGAGTGTTATGGATCATATTCATGTCTTAATAATGCCATTCTGCAGAATTGAATGCAAAATCCTCTGGGACAGAGAAAAGGGGAGATATGTCCAAGATGTTTAGCTACAGCCTAGTGAACAAGGCTGTCACCTGGCTAGAAACCTCAGAGGACTTATGTACTGTAAAAGGATTTTGACTGTATGATTTAACTGGACCACCAATATAGAGAAGAATAGAATTTAGGTCACCTCTTAGCACCAAGAAATTCTATGTTGTAAAAAGAGTGCATCATTTTCGGATGGGTGCTGAGAAAACATTTGTAAGAATCAAGGAGAGGAAATACACTTGCAAATGAAGTCTGGAAATGACAAGGTAAATATGGTGGTTTATATCAGTTGCATTATGCCCAAAAAAGAAAAATAAAAAAAAATCACACAGCTTTAATGGGTTAAACCTCTTATTTAGTCTGGAAAAAATCTATAATCTGATATACTAGGCTTGAAATAATGAAAACCACTGTAAAAATAATTATCTAAAAATTCGAGGTTTGCTAAATAATGAATATTTTGCTTTTGTTTCTTTATATAATTCAGGGAATTACTGATTAAGGACCATCTTCACTAGAGTGATTGCGACCAAATCCCTATACTCTGTCTTTCTGCCCCTCAAAATGGGATCAAGAACTATGCAGGACCTGTGAAATTAAGCATTTTCAAGCAATAATCCAAAATCTGGAAATGAAGCAGGAAACTATCCAATGCTAGATAACAAAAAACAGGGAAGACAGTGGCTGGTACTCTAACCTCTCCTCATCTTCCAGGTATGTGATTAAAGACTGCATGCAGATCTGTCTGCCTGGAAGCTGAAGGCCAGATATTTATGCTGTGCATTGTCATGTACAATTGCTCTTTCAAAGAACGAAACAGGGATCATTATTCTCTCTTACAGCAGTGCCACAAAGGTGATGGTAGTGGTTCTGTTTCATCTTTTATACCACAAAGCAATTATTACACTGTTTGCCAGTGGGAGACACAGGTTAACTTTATTTCTGTGTCTAGGACTCAATATCTGTACCTCCTATGTATTAGCAAATGTTCTAGCTACTAGACAGAAAGCTAGTCCAGAGGGTATTTTGTCCCTCAGGGTGACAAAATTCATGAAAATATATAAGTGAGGAGAAAAGTATAAATTTTGTAGCCTTAGATGAGGTCACTTATCTGAGAGAAGAGAGACACAGAATGATTTTGATTTGCTTTATGGTGGATGGGGATAGAGGAACTTCTATAGCATGATTTACCTGAATAATTTTAGATGCATTCCTTGAGATGAATCACACCCTAAAAACATCTATTTTTCTGCACAGAGACAGTCTAGTGTCAGACTCCAAATCCTGCCATAGGCAAAAGAGAAAATACCATTTACATGGCAACTAGAAATCTGTGTTTTTAAGGTTTCTTAGCACATGTTATGCAATTAGTATGGAAATGCCACATTAATATTAAAATTGTTATGCAATAAAGTCTTCCTAGTATTTATCCCTTTTCTTAGCTGTTATGCTCATCCTTCCTGTGTTCTGCTGGGTCCTAAGGTTGACTCTTCAGTCTTCCTCAAGAATAACAGGGGTGGGAGGTTGTAGGAGAGGTCACAGTGAGCTGTCAGCATTCTCAAGTCTTCAGCAGAAAAAGTGTCACATTTATTTCTCCTCAGGCTTGGTCACTGCTTTGGGTTCTTTTTAAATGTTTCCCTGTCACAGCCTCCTTCCTGCTCCTAGACTGCCAGCTACAGCCTGACAGTGGCCTCCAGTCCCACCTCAGCCCTATGCACACAGAGGGCTGTGATTTGTCAGGCAGTGAGAGGTGGGGGATGTCACCCCCTCCCCAGCAGGGTCACCCCAGAGCTGAACCTGGAGCAGGGGAGGCAGCAGCCACTGACAGCAGCACAGGGGTTAAACCAGCAACACCAGCTGAGGCCAGAGTGAGTCTGAGCCCCTGAACTGCCAGGTCAGTGCTCAGCCAGGGCAGACCTTGCTGAGGGCAGAAAGCATATTTACTGGGCTGCACTGATGACCTAGATCCCATATGGAAAACATAATTAATCTCCAAGGTAAGTCATGATGTCTAAAGTCTTGCTAAGGACTAACTATGGCCTCTTAAGGATCAAGAGTAAGTATCTCTTGCAACTTAAGTAAGCAAAGCTGACTTTTCTGATGTTATTAATAGTTACCTTGTATGTCCTTGTAAGCTACAGGGAGAAAGAAAAGAAGCAGCCTGCGGCAATGTTGGCCCTAAACCTGATAGTTGGTAAAAACAACAGTACACTTGCAAAGTTCTGAGAAGTATCTATTTACTTGTGTGCAGAAGCAAGAGAAGTTCAATTAATTAAATGACATCTTGACCTTCATCTTCCCTCACAGTTTCCCCAAATCCCCTAATCTCTCTGAGAAGGAAGCTTCAAATCAAGGAATGTGAGATGACTTCAAATCCAATGAACTTAAAAATGAAGTGGTATAGTTTTCCAGATAAAAAAAAGAAGTACTACTGCTTTTCTGGACACTGAATTAAAGAATTCAATACCCAATTTGTCTTATATATCTATTCAATAGATTCCTACATATTTTATCATACCAATTCCCTTACCCCATTCTTTGTTGTTTATTTAAAACTCATCTGAAGTACTAAACTGTGTACTTGAACTTTGATTAGAAAAACTCCTGTTCTTTCTACTCAGCTGAAAGGACAGAAGAAGGGATACCACATCAGGATTTTATTGATCACTGAGTTGTTTCTGGTTCTAATTTCTATGTTAACCTATAAAGTAATAATATATAGTAAAATTCTGCCCACTGGTGATCCCAAACAGAAGCCTCTGACATTACTGAATCAGTAATATTCATATTTCATTTTCTATGAAAAATAATCTATTATGGGCAAGTTCCTTGCACTCTCTCTTCTATTGAGCAAGTCCTTTAAATTTTAGAAAATGAAACTAACCATTTTTAAAAAATCTTGAGAGACTGTTTACTTTTCAGTCATCAGAATCAAATGGAGTGTGTCAAGAACCTTCACTCTATTAAGTAAATAAAATATAAAATTGCTAGTATTGCCAAGGTAACAAAAAAGATCACTCCTGGAAGACATTATAGTACATGTTCAGATTCATCCATAGATTAATAAGGAAATAAGGCTATTTTAAGGTTAATTCCAAGCTAGCAGAAAATGCAAGAAACCACATATCTTATATTTTGACTGCACTGGGTTTAGTGTTGCAAATCGTCTTTTAGCTGGGTCAAATCTAATATAAGAATTACTCAGGGATTTAAGTATGATGAGTTCCAAACTTTTATCTGTGTTTTGATCTCAGGTATAATTCCTAGTAGAAACCTAATCTAAATAAAAACACAGTCTGATTAATCAGCGTCTCATTAGTTTGTGTAAGTTAACATATCTACTTTTATATTATCAAAAATAGCAGCCTTCTATGATTGTTTAGTATTGACTCTAGATATTTTACATCTTATAAGAGGAAGGGTACATATCATACACATTTTGTGGAATATTTCTCTATCCTCATCTATTGCTTATTTCCTGACAGAAAGATAGTGTCTTAAAAATTTTGTATATATATAATACTTCAACAAAATTAAATTTTGCCATAGAAGCCTGTTGTCATTTATGCCTTCTGCTGCTCTTAGGACTTTTTTTACACAGCTTGGCCAGTACAGCTAATCTGTAGTGCTGAATAGAACCATAATAAGGAACAACTACATTTAAGCTGATGGATTTTCTCACAGTTAATTTTAAGGCGAGAAAAAAAATGCAGTAGTAGTTCATATGAAATACATGTCATGAAACTGCTGTTGTTGCTTGGCAACCCGGATCAGACTTTTGGGAGAACAATAAATAACTACAGTGATCTATAGAGGTTTACCTATAACACAAAGAGGTCACTGATATTCCTTGACAGGTTGGTTTACTCTCTATGAGAGTTCTATCTGTGTGTCTTTTCATGATTAAAAGTTTAAATTTATCTGTTTAGATGGTTGATAATGTTCACTTTATCTTTTCTCAATTTATATTGGCAAACAAGCGACCTTCAGGTGAATCTGTTGAGCAGATCTTCCGTCCAGCTTCCAATATGACTTTGAAGGTTTCTTGGAGTACCTTCATTTTCTTGGAGTACCTTGCTCATTCAAGAAGTAACTAACTTTAAGCCACTGCTGCCGGGGAGACTTTTTCAGAGCAGTGTCTCTTAATGGCAGTGTAAAGAATTGTGTTTGCTTCTACATTTCAGATATCGATAAGTCAAACGCCCAAATCCAAACCTCTCTGTTTTCTGTCCTGTGAGGACCAAAGGTCATGATGAGGCGCAGATTTGGAGGTCTGAAGGGAGCTATAAATAAGAAAACCTGCATAATTATTAAACTTAAACCAACACACGAGCTCACCTTCAGTATGAATGGCTGGAGTACTTTGTGCCTGGTCTATGTGGCACACATTTTTGTAACTTCTGACCTCCCCAGTATGAAAGAGCCTGCAGCTTGTTTGCTGGAAAATTTAATGGGAGTGGCAGACAGTGTAAACCTAGGCTTCTTAGGCAGCATTTATAGCTGTTCCCCAAGAACAGCAGCATGACCTTAAACAGCTGAGTCAAGACTGTGACCTGAACGTTTTTTCCTGACCTGGCACTCAACCATCAGCATAGATACAACTTTTCTTGTAAGGTGAACTACTTCAGAGTTTTGGAAAAAGAAAAAAACCTTACTTTCAGCAAAAAATATAAAACATTTATTGGCATAACTGCTTTCTACACAGATGCTCCATTGCCTTCGGTTTCCAGTTAATGTACTGGTAAAGTATCCTCTTCCCTGAAGTGGCAGTAGATAATTTCATTACAGATTAACCTTGTGTCTGCAATCGGTTTTGTCACGTATGATGTAATGGTGTTTACATTAGAGGTCTGAATTTCACTGAACGCATGGAGGAATTTTCTTTAAAAATTTTCTTTAAAAAGAACTTAACTCCCTCTAGACCAAGTTCTCATCATCAGTGCAACAGAAGCTTAGCATACAAAGGGGAAAAAAAAGGAGTCATGGTGCAAACTTTTTTTTCTGGTTGAACTTCAATTCTGTAATCAAGTGTAGCCTACTCAGAGTCAGTGTCTATCATAAAGACTTTCACATATTTTATCATTGAAAAGAGCCAGTATGAATGATACTTTTCTACCTCTAGGTACACCCTACTTTATTTTTCCTTTGTTTATAGATAAGAGGGTTGTTTATAGAAATGTATTTGTTCTCTCAAAACCTTCCCTTTCAATTTCCACCTTTAAGCTACTGTCTAAGGTTCCAACTACTGTGTTTTCAAGAGAGGTCTTTAAAAAGGAATATGACATCACAATCATGAAAAGAGGATAATTCATTTACAACCTCCAGCTATAAAGAGTTCCTTTAAAAGAATTTCCTCAGCAGGTTAATGTTCCCATCCTGTGGACAGGTTATCTAATGATAAAGGACAAGAGTTTAAATAACACTTTCTTTTCTCTTAGGCACTAAGACAAAACTCACTTACTTACAAGACTAAATATGCTTCAAAGGGATTAAAACCAGACACAAAAGTGTAAACCACTGCAAAATAAGCCAGAGAGTCTTTTATTATCTTTTTCTTCCACCTGACTACAGTGGATGAATAAATCTAACACCATTTGATTTAACTGTCTGTGCAGAAGAATATGAAACTAAAGGAAGCCATAAAACAGTAAGCAAAAATTCTAAGTGTTTCTAGTTATTCTGACACATACCTAGATGTCCCACATATCATTAGTGCATGAATAAGACAATGATGGATATGCTGCAACAAAAACCTTTCTTTTCCATTTAATACTCTTACTGAAAAAGTGTTTTCCATTAGTGGGTTCATATAGATTGTGATTTAACAGAAATTTCTTATGGCTGTTTACAAGAATGGAGTTATTGATGGAACTGCAAGGGAATTTCAAAATTAGTTTGTATGTACTAATTCCAAATAATACACTTAGTTTTTATTGTCTTCCTGGAGTTCACTCTACCTTTAGTCCCTCATTTAACATGATATCACTAAGCTGTAATACTGCTTCACAGATGAGAGGTTGAGCATTTTAACTGTTTTAGTGGTCTTAAAGTGATGATACCTGTAATGCAGAACTAGAAAAAGCCTTTTGATGCTTAACACCTATAAACCTGTCAACGTAGATCATGGAAAATCTATTATAACCATGAACACTTTCTGCTTCAAATTGAGATAAGCAGGTAAACCTTTTATGGCAATTTGAGAGGCATTTAATGGTGTGAATTGCTATTCAGAAGCTTTTATATATATGATAAGTCCAATATAATACTTGAGCTTAAGAAGGTGACAAACATTAGCTAATATATCTGTCACTTCATAGGTTTTACCAAGTGTAAATGGCATTGGAGGACTTATCATAAAACAAAAACAACACAAAATATAAACCAGCTACCTTATACTATCATTTTAAAACATCACATTTAAATGATAAATTAGTTAAAACATTACAGTGTATGGAAGAAAAACAAAAAACCAAACAAAACCCCCAAAGAAACAAATTAACAACCCAAAACAAAGAGATAAAAAAACAAGGAAAGTAAAATCTGCAGGTGAGCCTTATTTATTATTTGTTAATGGCAGTATGTTCCACTAATTGATATAGCTTTTACTTTCTCTAAAGAAGATAAAATTCTGCCCACTACTTATTAATTTGTTAATTCAGTCAACACCTGTCCCACTACTAGGAAAGTGTTTTCCATCCAGAACCTTTTATATACTTTATAAAGTTGCTAACAGACTTAAAAATATATACCTGATCAAGTAGTGATCCACCTCTTTACAGGTATAAAGATTTTCAGAATACCTTTTGGGGTTTTTGGGGTTTTTGTGGTTTTGAGCTTAAATATCAAAATGGACAAAAGTATCAGCAAGGCTAGACTTCTCTAGCTTAGATTTTACAACAGTGACTCTCTAGTGCTTCTAACTTGCACAAACATAGAGGTAAAGTTTGGTGCTCAATTTTTTGGAAATTAAGTACTCATGTTCTCTTCAGATGGGCTGAGAGATGCAGAAGAAACCCCAGCACATTGAAACAAACGGAAATAAGCAAAATGAAATGCTCAGGAAACATCCAAGCAAAGTAGGTGTGTACTCAAAAAAGGTGAGGAATTGTCCTAAGGAACACTGGCTAACTTTGGATTCATGGAGGTTACATCTGGCCAAAACAGAAAGAACAGATTGACTGGATCTGCTGGATCAATTGGACAGGGGAGGCTTACAAGGCCATGACCCTTTTACTCATTGCCAGTTGGTGCAAGCTCTATTTCATGTGATAAATGAGATTGATACATAGCAAGCTTTAATATAATTATAGATGTAAATTGCATGTCAGTAACTAAAAGCACACCTGTCAGTTTATTTCTACTCTCTATCTTCAAAATTCACACTAAAATACACCAAATATTTGTATTTTTAAAAAGGTGATAGTTCCCTGCATACAGTTTTCAAATGTGCAGCTAGCATAAAACTAACAGTTCTTAGGTAACAGATCAGAATATCAGATATCTGTTCATAGTTCTGTAAGAGCTCTTGCTTGTCCTATGAACAGAATAACCTAGTGTTTCATTTGATACCTTCTTAGTCAATGGAATTGAACTCTTGGTCAGCTGAATAGCTTCACTGACAGTACAAACCACATTTCAGTCACCTGAAACAGTTAGAAACACCTAAATTTACTTTTCAAAATTGAACTCAATCCCAGTCCATGAACCTCAGCCTATGAATTCTTTCATTTTATTTCTACACATCCCAAGAAAAATTGCAGAGGGCACATAGTTTAGACCTTAAGTATAATTAAATACTAAACTGAAAATCCTTTGAACAGAAACCTGTTTTTTATTTGGAATGTCTTTTCATTAGATGTTGATGGCACAAAATGTGATCTCTGTTCATATGCATAAAGCTACTCCATAAACAGATTTTTAGAATACAGAAATGAAAACCATAAGTATTTCAGTGAAGAGAGATCTACAAAAATTGCATTCAAGAGTTGTCAGCCTTCCTAGGTATTCTTTAGTAATTCTCAGAGCTAAAATATCTTTTCATACAGAAATAGAAAACAGACTAAATCTCAATATAACAGGTCTATAACTCATGCAAATGGATTGGCTCTGTACAGTGCATCATGAGTGTAGTAGCAAGAATACCACTGATGTTTTAAAGCTATACAGGGAACTGAATCATTGTCTCTGCTTATGACTTGTCAGCTAAAATTACATATCCTGCAGGGGTCTTGTAAGAACACTCAGGTCTGGGTAACAGTAGAAAAGTTTCCTAAGTTTCCATTTCTGACCTGCTATTTCTGAACCTTTTAAATCAGAAATGCTCTTGAGATAGAGACATAATACAGAAAGGCTGAATTCTATTTGGAAGCCTTTGTTTAGTTTCTGTACTTAGCTCTTCTCAGTGATGATGTACCATTAAAATTCAGTATTTGTAATAATTGACATCTAAGGCTATCAATGTTCCCCCCTCAGTGTTTTTCAGTGACATCCACACCAGATCTATTATATTTCCATACAATTTAACCAATAATATGCTCAGAATTTTCCATTTACATCAGGGATCTCAGCAGCGTCCTAAAATGTCATAGGCTCAATATCTGGTTTTACTAGATCTCATAGCTGACTATGATTTGCATAAAAATACAGAACTAAATCAAACTTACATGCAACTAAAAAAATAGGCTCCATTATACACTTAAGACAAACTCTTTCAGATAAAAGCCTCATGAACCTAATTGAACTATTCACAAATAGACAGGAATGATATACAAAACTAACATTGAACCTACTCTCCCAATTTCTGCATGGATCATGTGGAACAGCAGTTCATAGAGTTTTCTCCTTCTTTCATTTGATGGCACAAACTTGTTCTATCTTAGTGAAAAACTGTCAGCCTTAGTAATTATGTGATCAATACTCAGGGGTAAATAAATGTAATTTCATGGAAGACTGTGTGCAAAACAACATCACAGAAATGAAACTACAACCCAAGATGAATGTAGGCACAGAAGAAAAATTAATCTCATAAAGCTGACATTAGTTCACAGAATCACAGAATATTCTGAGTTGGAAGAGACCCACAGCATCATCAAGTCCAGCTCTTAAGTGAATAATCCATGCATGGATCAAACCCGAAACCTTGGTTTATTAGCACCATGCTTTAACCAACTGAACTAAGTTGAGGAATTTTCTGTTCTCAGTATTAAAAACCACAACTGATAATTACAAAGTGGGCCACATCCTATCCTTCTCACTATTGCTAATGTTGTTTCCTGGCCTCTTTTTTTTTTTCCCCCTTTTTTAGAAGACAAATCCTCTTTTACTACACTAAATGAGCTTGTGGAAAGCATACAGAGACAAGGTCTCTGAGATTAATTAATATCAGTGTTATAGAATATACTGCTTCAGGAGGTGGACTGAAAGGTTGATTAAAAGAGAGTGTAACAGAAAGCTCTTAGAACTGCATCAGGATACAATGTTGTAAACAACAATAAAGCACTGCTGCCACTATACAGTAGTTTACAGACCTCTCAGGTGCCATGAGGAACATGTAGGTGCAGAATTGTCATAGTTATAAAGTGTAGTATTTCCCTACCCAAGCCCTACTGCTGGAGATAAAAAGAAATCCAAATTTTCCTCCATTTCTTAATCCATGATTTGTTTCAATAATCATATTTGTCAGTAAATTTAAATGCTTAGAAGCAGTAGGTTGAATTGCTTATAGCAGCGGCAACTTTCCTTCACCCATCACAGTTTGCATGTTGAATGCCAATCTTTCTATAGTCACTCACATGTATCAGAAGAACTAGAAAAATAAATCATAATTGACAGTTGAGCAAAGGAATAAAATATCAGCTGGGCTATCTCTCACAATGTTAGTGCCCTGAAAAGAGAATGTATGGCAAAATTATCCTCTCATATACACATCTCATTTTTATTAGACAAAGATAATTTTCCTGTGGAAGTTAAATATTGCTTTAAATATGGTCATTATGATGACGATGGATTGTGAGGAAAAACACAGTTTTTGGAGTGACGAAGGAGGAGGAAATCAAAATCTGCCATCGTTATGCACAAAATTTTTCTGTTGAGCCTGAAGGATTTTTTTACAGAATGATGCCCAAATGCACAAGAGGGGAAAAAAAATCCATTTTGTTTCAGTATGAATGGTCCAGCTCAGTAGTACCTTTTTCTTGATAACATTGTGCTTTAAAGCCATATCAACAAATGTCACGTTATTGTCATGACCAGGATACAGAGTGAGGAACCAAAAAACCATACCCTCCCTTCTTGGAAATCTCACTTTTCTTTCCCTGTCCTAAGTTTGCTGATCTCTTGTACGCTCTGACACATTTACTGTCAGCTCTATGGGGAAATGGACCATGTTTCCACGTCTCTGTAAAATGCCAATCTCACTTAAGAAACTGCACAGGTTATAGAAAAAAAGAAAGAAAAATATTCACTCTGTCATTTCAGTTAATGGAGTTTTATCCTCAAAGTTTCACACTTTAAGATGTTGCAGCTGGAACCTAAAGCAACCAGCAGCACAGTGGGTCCTTTCTTAACTTTCTTGCCCTTTGTGAGCCTTACAGTTTTATAGGCAGTGTTAAAGAAACCAAAATATATGGGAAAGGGATTTAGAAAGAGAAGGAATTGTGCCCTCTCCTGCAGTGTATCCTGTTTAAAAGTTTTATAGTTTTGTGTTCGTTGTTTTTTTTAATTTAAAAAAACCCCACAACCAATCAAACAAAACTCAAATACCTAAAAAAATAAAAAAACAAGTTTCTGCAGAGGGCAGGGTTATAGTTCGTCTTTTGTTAATCACTTCATTATGGTATCTGTACTTCTAGTTTAACTATTTTTTCTTAGCAATTTTTGTGTTCTACTTAAACATTCACCATCTCAACCTATATAAATGCATTCCTCCAGCTAAATGCTGGAATTATTGCATCTCCATCTTTCCATGGTTTACAGAAATTTGCAAATCACAGCTCTGTCCAGTCTAGCCCCCCTCCCAGCTGTGCCATGATTACAACAAAGTGTAAAAATCACAAAGATCAGATTGGGAATGAATCCACAGCAACTCTTTTATCCAGCCCCTGGACTTCTTACCAAGCTTAGAGATTCACACATCATCTGTGAGTCTTGTAAAATGACTGTTTTTTCCAAGTTTGAGTTTGCAAAATTTTCCCACAGAAACTTCTATTCTTATTTTTCCCTACTAAATGTTTTTTCTCTCACCTAAGCCCCACTAGTTAAGGAATTTTTTGCGTGACTGTAGCTGGACATCACAGTTACAGGAGACAATAAGGCAGAAGACTTTACAAACACACATGAATCTCATGATTGCATCCTTGAACGAAGAAAAGATAAAAGCAATCACATGAGAGGCACAATATATTAAGTCTTAAACTCAGCAAACCCAAAGGTGGAGTTAAGCATAGGTGCTTTCAGTCTACATTCTTGATCTAACTTTCAACCAAAATAACTGAAAACAGTAGTCTCATTCAGAGGGAATGCTGTATGGTTATAGAAGTACCAGTAATCACTGTAGCATCAAAAAACTTTGGATCCCCAAAACCATACCTTTTGCACACACAGAGGGAGTTAGGCATGCCTGTATGTCAAAAGGCTCGGGCCATTGATGACAACAAAGTTGAACTGAACTGATGTTCACCTGATGCATCTCATGTTTTATATGTTATTTATGGCACAGGGTCAGATCACTTGTTTACTTTGCTTTTGCAATGTGACAAAGACTGACTACTGCGAGGATCTATTCTGCCTCACCAGTCATTGTAATCCATTAATGGATTTTTTAGAAAGCACTGCAAAAAATCAAAAGTACATCAGAGAAATCTAAGTAGGATTTATGCTGAGGATATGAAAAATCTGCAATAAGGACACCATTTCCTTTTTTCCTGTATTGAGAAAACTTAACAAATCACCATGGGTGATGCTTTTGTCAAGACAAATACACAAACAGTTTATAAGAGTTCTTGTGAAAAGTTCTAGATTTTTTTTTTTTTTTTAGAGTTTCTAGTTTTAAAAGGAAGATCCTCTGGGTAAGACAAGACATAGTCAAATGCACCTTACATCCTTACAAATTATTTAACCTTACAAATTATTTAACGGCACTAATGTTAGTGAAATCTCTTTACATGGATGCAGAGGACCTGAGGTGAAACAGTTCTGTGTTTATGCCAAGCTGCTGGCCAAAGCCCAGTGCTGACACTGGCCAGAGTTGTCTTCTCCTATGCTCAATAATTCCTGCTCATCAGGCATCCCTCAGCAGAGGGATAGGTCTCGGTTAATAGTCTTTCTTTGGTCCACTTATTAGATGAATGTATAAGTGGCATGCTGTGTAGTGTTCCTTTCTCCTCTCCTTGTGGCAAAAGAGTCCATGTTTTCTGTCTTGTAACTTTTTTTTCCCCAAACAAAGTGGGAGAAAATAACTATTTACATATTAAAAAATCCAAAGGAATTAAGAACAGGAGCTGATTTACCTCAGTCCTCTTGGGCTTTATCATAAATAAGTTCCCACAGAGGAAGATCCATTAAGAATATAATGTTCTGACAACTTCTGGACATCCTGAAAGTTAAAAAGAGAAAAATGTCTCTGTTCTCAGCCTGCAGAAAACAAGGCTCTGGGAAGACCTTATTGTGGCTTTTCAATACTTAAAGGGGACTTCTAAGAAAGATGGGGACAAACTTTTTAATAGGGGTTGTAGCAATAGGACAAGAAGTAATGCTTTTAAACTAAAAGAGGGTAGATTCAGACTAAACATAAGGAATAATTTTTTTTACAATGATGGTGGTGAAATGCCGGAACACCCAGAGAGGTGGTATATGTCCCACCCCTGGAAACATTTAAGATTGGGTTGGATGGGGCTCTGAGCATCCTGATCTAGTGGAAGATGTCCCTGATCATTAAAGGGGGATTAGAAGACCTTTAAAGGTTTCTTCCAAGGCAAACTATTCGAATATTGATTCTATGATTCTATTCTGTTCTGAAACCAGCACTGTGACTTCAGTAATGGAACTGGGTATGTATCACAGCCATCTGTACAAGAAATACTGATTTCCTATACATTTTCTTTGTAACAGTACTCGCAAGAAGAGTCATAGACTCATCAACTGCAGTGAAAAAAAAACCGGAAAGGATTTTTGTAGTGTTTTCCTTCTAAGCCATTTCCTTTGATAAAGAGATATGTAATAACAAGTTACTGTATTGTATATTTCTATTACCAGATCTGAAAGCTTTTTTCTGGTACGATCTAATATATTAAGCACCCATTCTAGAGATGGAGAAATGGACATATGCTGAAATTACCTTTATGAACCCAACGCATCAGAAGCAGGGACTGAAAACAGAAACAAGATGGAAACAATTGATGCTTTCACTGAAAAATGATTGATACGATCTTTTCTGAGAACCTTAGTAAGGCAGCTGAATTATTGCCTGGTACATTTTAGGATTTCACTTGACAGTCCTCAGATATCATAATCTGTATGTGGATCCATTCATCTACTCCTCTTTTTCCTATGAAACATGACATATCTAAGAGTGTATTCAATCACGCTCCTACCCCAGCCAACAATACAGCCCTTGAGACTACAACCAGAATTTTTTCAATGGAAACAAATAAAAAAGAAAAAAATATTGCACTGCCAGACACCATGAATTTATACTTATTTCCTGTGCAATTCTTGTGGAATAGACTGTATTGTCTAGTTTTCCTCTGATTTTTAAATAAATCTTTATGGAAATCTAATATCTCTGTGGGTTGTTAAAATCTCTAGGAAAAGACTATCAACCGCTGAAACATGCAACCACAAACTCCAAACTTTTTTCCTTTGTAGTTATAAATGTTGTACTTTAAAAAAAATAAAAAAAATCAAAAATACCATAGGTGTTATTTTCTGAATTTAAATATTGAATATTCATGAAAAATCAGTAAACGTAGAAATATTTGGATTTGTTAGTAGGAAGGTTTTTTTGGCTAGAATTAGTTAAATGAATGCAAACATGAAAAATACATAGCTAATCCATAAATAGTACTTAAAGACAACCCTAGCAGTACAGTAATGCACATTAATCAGGATTTAGTGAAAAAGAATTAAGAATTGAGTGAATCATACAAGGTCTTATTAATGAATGTGTTGATTACAGCTCAGGGATCATAAGCAGTCTTCTGAACTAGTAATGATATACAACCTGTGCTCATACTAAACAGCTAAAAAACAGAACTGACCATCAAACATCTTTTAAATTTGTTCTCCATATAGACTGCAGCTGAAGAAAGAGTGAAAATTATAGCACTGAACTATAAAATTACCAAGAAGTAATTAACCATTCCCAATGTAGATCTGCTGTGTCACAAAATTAAAAATAAAGAAAACAGCCAGGATTTTTCCCTGGAAAATACAATGTGTAGTTTACACTCTTGAGAGGTAAAGGTAGATTTGTAAATTCTGGAAGGAAAAAACATTAGTTAATACTATTAAATTATTTAACACATCAGCAAAGGAGCTTTCTATAGCTTATGAGCAAATATTAGTATCTAAAATGAAAGGGCGTTGGAGAGAATGGAAGCAGTTAAAATACCACTTTACTCAAAATAGTCAAGTGTCCATCATATTAACTTTTTCAATTACTTCAATTTTCACCTGCTCAGAACCTGCAGTTGTGATGGACTCTGCAGGTGTATTTGCACTCCCTAGCTCTTGGTATATCATGCCCAGTAAAAAAATATAGGAAGATCTTCTGAGTGCCCAATAATATCAGCCTCAAACCCAACTATTTTGATATTGAGATTCTGTTATTATAAGGAAAAATTGTCATGCATTTCATATTCTCCCTATCATACTATTAAAAGGCATGCCTTTTAATAGTATGTTCTTTGGATTGTAAATGTCATGAAAGTCATAGGCATTTATAGCTTCAAGAGGAAAAAAGAAAAAAGGAAAAAGAAAAAAGAGAGAACATGGATAAAGCTTTTAAATATCAAATGTCTTAACTGCCAGGCTCCTATTTTCCTGAAGGTTAGAAGGATGGAGAAACGTTAGTATGGGCTAACACCCATACGGCTTTGCAGCCTTTAAGGACGGTTAAAGCTAAGCATAAGAAATGAAGCTTTAAATATGTTGGCAGGATTCTACAGGCATCCTAATGTATCAAAAATTTGTCATCTGTCATCAAATTTATCAGCTGACTACTTTAACATCTTTAGACCAGACACAAAGTATGTCATTAATACCTATTGCTAACATTATTCTTATAGATCTTGGTGTTTCATGGAAGAAGGATTTCTAGTAACTTTTCACATGTATGAAAACACACTCAGCATTATTAATTGGTCCTGACACAAGCAATACATTTGCTGTATATAACTGAGCAAAAAGCCTTACTCAGTGCAAAGCTTTCATCAAATTATCTACCAGCGAAAGCTGACAAGCTGATTGAAAATGTCAGGGGAAGGTGATATATAACAACACAATTTTCATTGCACAAAGCAGTATTTTTAGTCCCTACAATTTGTACTGAAATTCATTATTCTTCTCCATTATGGGTAAAGGGTAAGCTCTGTAAGTGCCCAAGTCTGTGACTTCTCTAATTTTAAATCTAGCTCAAATGACTGCTTTCTGCAGGGACATGACTAAATGATAAACGGCCACCCACCAGGCATTTGTCCCCTGTTCACATTCAGGGAAAGCTATCAAGAATTAAACTGTGTAGCCATTACACTGGTAGGAATATTAAAGTTGGGACTGTGCTACATTAGATACAGCATAATGAATACTGTTGCATTGCAGTCGGTCTAGAATTGATGTCACGGGACAGATGTCTGTGTCACAAGCACAGAGAGCTTCAGCACTGTAATTCAGTACCTGCTCTTGGTTGAACATTTCTTGACACAACATAATCACTTGCCATCCCTGTGGCCTCCTTGTGGGAATCCAAACAGGCTGGTGTTTTTTTATCACAGCAGGAATTTATTGAACTGCCTGGACACACCTGTGCACAAAATGATCTAGCAGTATTCATTATATGTACTCAAATGAGAAAATTATACTAACAGCTGATGGGAATGCGTAAAACCATTTGAAAAAGCTGTTACATGTAAGATTTATTTTTTAAAAGTTAAAGTAGCCAAGTGGTAAATTCAAACTGGTAAAATTAAATAATTCATAGAATCTTAGAATATCCTGAGTTGGAAGGGACTCAAGCATCACCAAAGTCCAGCTCCTGGCTCTGCACAGGACAGCACCAAGAATCACACCATGTACCTAAGAGTATTGTCCAAACACTTGAACTCTGGCAGCATTGGTGCTGTGAGTACTTACTTCCCCTATTCCAGTGCCCAACCACACTCTTGGTGAAGAACCTTTTTCTAATATCCAGCCTAAACCTCCCCTGACACAACTTCATGCCATTCCCTTGGATCCTGTCACTGCTCACCAGAGAGAAGAGACTAGTGCCTGCCCCTCTGCTTTCCCTCACAAGGAAGTTGTTTCCCTCAATCTACTCTTCTCCAGACTGAACAAACCAAGTAACCTCAGCTGCTCTTCAAACGACTTCACCTTTAGGCCCTTCACCATTTTCATATTCCTCCTTCAGATGCTGATCATTCACTGATCTTTTGTTAGTTTTGGGGGTTGCTTTTATTGATTGTTATTACTATTACTACTATTATTATTATTAACTATATTTAAAACTATGTGTTAGAAAAAATTCAGACCAAGGAATTTCAGCCAAGTCTTTTCTTTAAATGATATTTCCCATTGTACAGGCAATGAAGCACATACGTGAATCCTCTACTTAACAAGAAATGTCTAGGTACAATAGCTATCTTAAATTTAAAATAAATATTTTTTTTAAAAATTCAAAATATTATTTTAAAGCAATTTTAATTATTTTCTTCTTCAGTTCAAAGAGTAAGTTATGTGCAGTATTTGCATTAAACTGTCATTATAATAAGACTGTACTGAAACAAAGAAAGTAACATTTTTGACTCTACAGCACTTTTCAGGGGATAATCCACTAAAGCTACATGGCCACAGAGGATAAAGAAATATCATCCCCAAGGTCACACAGAAAACAAGTCCCATACCTAACTTTTAGTTCAGTGAACACTTTGGTAGACTGTGTATGAAAAAAGTTCCCAGACCTCACTTAGAAGCAAGAAATTTTAGAGGTCACAGCATACAGTGACAAAGATCTTCAGTCATGTATACCTCTGTGTTTTCCTTTAGCAGAATGTGCATTTTTATTCTCAAGTTCCTCACTTCCAATGCAAAGTAAACTGAAATATGTTTGTTACTCAACTGCAAAAACAAAAATGTTTTTGTGTGAAACATACCAAGGGGAAAAACAAGCTTGTTACTTTCTCTCCTCTAGTTCTTCTATATTTCAGGGTTGACACAATTCAGGAAAAGCATATACAAGCCAAGATTAGCAGCACACACAAAACACATTCAGTAATTATTAGAAAGAAAATAAACCTACAAAGGTATTACTCACACTAGGAGTAAACTGCAGCAAATTCTTTAGAAACCAATAAATTCCCATTAGAAACTAAAAATTGTTTTAGCAAGAAACAGAACCACCCGTCTTCTCTCTCCAGGGTAAAAGAACATCAAGAACCAAAACTGTTATTGAAAACTTGCACTTGGGTCTCCTGGTTTGTAAGTATGAATTTAAAAGCGTGTTTTCCACTGGGTGATCACACAGTGTAGATGGGATCTTTACAGACCCTTTTCTTGACACCTCTTCAATGCTAACAGTTTTATTTGGTCATTTCATAGGAAGACTGGGACTCAAACTGTTGTATACAGGCTCTATACCTAAATAGACCATTTATATATAAAAAAACCTCTGCCCAAAGCACTGAATAGCAGGGTAAAAACTAAGAATGTGTAACTTTTTCTCTTGCAGAGGTAGAACTGAAGAGTCCTGCTGTCATCTAGATGACAGCAGTCATCTAGAGACTGAAATCCACATGACAGGGACAAATCCATCTCAGGAATAGCAAGACATCACTTTAACTCACCAGATACTCACCAGGCTTTACTTCTATAGAAAAAAAAGCCCCACTGAATCACGAAATGGAAATTTGGTTTAGGTTATTGTGCAGTTCAAATGCAGAGATGAAATATTTAAAGCTATTTAGAACTTCATGGAAATTTTATACCACATATGAAAATACTCTAGCAGAAGTTTGTGGTCAGCTGAGACCTGTAAGTGGACTTGAGTACTATGGCATTACATTAAATATTTGGTTGAAAGATTAGCTTGGTCCATTATAATGGATGGATTTGAATGAATCTGAGTAGAAATGAAGACTCCAGAACAGTAAAGTTCAAGATTTTTCCAAAATCTACAACACATTATTATTATTGAGATAGCTCATTTGCTCAAAGCGTTATTATTTAGAAGAATGTATCCTTTTTTCATTTATTTACAAACTTTCTTCTTGAAAATTCCAAGGTGAACAAGTATCCTTGTCTTGCCAGGATAATAGTATGAGCAGATGGAGAAGCAGTACACCAGATCCACTCATATCTCTTCATTTTGTGTTTTGAAGTGCTTTTACCACCAAAAAGAAAAAAGCTTTGCAGAATGCTGAAAAACGCTGACCACAGTTAGTTTTGTTTTTCTTATGTCATAGCATACATTATTGTTCCAGTCCCATCTGAAGTCTAATGAGAGTTGTACTTGCCATTTTATTAAGGTTGATTAAAAAAGAAAAAGAAAAAAAGAGGTCAGATAGGTATACTCCAAAAACAGATGGCTAAATTGTATTGTAAATTCTGTGCCTGGTGGTGCATGATTATTCAAAAGTTTGTAAGAAAATTATTTCTTTGGTGGAAAGAGGTCAGGATCTGAAAGTCAACTTGATACCTAATTAAGAAAAAGAACAATATCACTAGTAATAAAGATTCTGCAGGTCAAGCATTTCCTTGGGCAACTTCTATGGAAACTGACTATTCCCCAAATAGACTTTAAATTACATCTTGACAATTCTATTATCTTTAGTATGGTAGCATTTGAGGATGCAATTTGATGAGAAATCAGTTTGATAAAGGACACTACAAATAAAACTGATTTCTGATGACTACATACAAAATAAAATATAATCTAATTCGATTTTAGATTGGTGTTGATTATAAAACATCAGAGACCAATTCGTTAAAAGTCTGCCATTAATTTATGTAGGAGCATATAAACAAGTAAACATAAAAGTAAGTTCAATGACTTTTTTAATTGTAGTCATTTCAGGACTGAACTGTAGACAAAATTTCTCCCCATTAACATAAAAAGAAAATGAGACCAGTGACTAGAAAAAGAAAGTAAGAAAATAAGATAACAAGTAAGAAAAATAATATTATGTGTCTGGAACAAAACAGAAGTCAGTTGAAAAGATTAATAACACAATGGTAGAAAGTGTCAAAGACAAACTTTCTAGGGCAAGCTTTAATTCAGCAGCTTCTGTTCTCTATCTTGGAATTCTCTGGCAGAAACTGCTATGTATCATTTAAGAGACCTTTTTTGCTATCTCTGGGTTCATTGGAAAAACAATCAGTATACTGTTTGTGCTATCTCTGTCCCAGCATGATTTTCTGTCAAGACATGAACTTTCAATGAAAATGACAACTTTAAAAATTGTGAAAGATAAATTAATGTTAACTTATGAATTACCTTTTTCCAATTTTTGTTTACCATGGGTGTTTTTGGAACTTGATTGACAGTATTATTCGGAAATTCTGAAGTTCCATAATAAGTCCAAAGACTATTTTGATGATCTTAGTAACTTATTAATTTGCTTATAGAGCTAAAACTATACAATCAAGTGAAATCACTGTTTCTCAGTAAAAATTTGCTTATTCTGTCTAAACTAAAAATCTATTACATATATATATGCGTGTGTATACATGTATATATATATATATACACGTGTCTCAAATCATACTAGTACATGAATAAAATGGATAGTTACTGCATACATTCAAATTTCTAGGTTGAACAAAATAATAACGAGGCAGACCTTGACCATAAATATATAGACTTTCTTGATCTCTCCAAATATAAAACATAAAAGAGAAACATATAGCAAGCAAATCAACGGAAAAATAATTAAAAAAAAAGAGAGAGTTTGAGGAGACAATACTTTCAGTATTGTCCTTACTACAAATTGAAATTGGAAACACTAGTTTCTGTGGCAGTTTTACAAGTATCTTGTATAGACCAAGTTTTGTTCCATTACCTATCCCTCACCCCAAGAATTTGGTTGATACACAGTTTAACAGGAATTGTTCATGAAAAGGATGATACAGCAGTTAGGTTGCTTGTTGCAGCTACCTGAAATGATTTTGGAGCTGTGGTAAAATGGAGAAGCTATTGCCAATCACAGACCAGGAAACTGTAGGAACCAGCAACTGCAGAGTCTATATTCTGAACATGGGGCTGTTTCTCATATAACCAGCTATTGGGGTCACATAATTAAAAAAGAAAGCCTTCAGCAGGTAAATCACTATATGTTTAGAATTTCCAAGTAACAGAAGCCATTACAGAGAGCTTTACAAGGATGTTTGTGGGGTTTTCTCAAAGCAACAGTATGCATTAGGAAGTCTAAAAAGTAATGGTCAACACATTTATTAATAACCATTACATTCTGAAAGTGCTTTCCTCTCCTAAAACAAAGAAGGAAACACATTGTATTGTCACAAGAGGCTATAAAACTGTCTATAAGCCAAGCATCACAAAAAACATAGAAGTTATGTATGTTGCTTATAGCTCTATCATTACCTTTTACTGTGATTGACTGCTCATCTCTTTTACCAAGATATCTTTTAAAAACATTTCTATTGATCAAAGTTTGTCTTCCCTTTCCCTCTTTTAATGAAATGCCAGACCTTTTTTCTCTTCTTTCAACTTCTCTCTTATCATCATTTTCTCCTGGCTCTATCTTATTCCTTCCATGCGCTTCTTGCATGTTAAATAGATTGATATTTTA
Organism: Pipra filicauda; assembly: GCF_003945595.2. Classification (NCBI taxonomy): domain Eukaryota; kingdom Metazoa; phylum Chordata; class Aves; order Passeriformes; family Pipridae; genus Pipra; species Pipra filicauda. Next base: position 45,483 of record NW_024104425.1, read on the forward strand.
AGGTGTTTATATAGTGATTATGCTGCTTTACTGCAGGTATTAAATGCTTTACTGCACCTAGTCCTTGAACAAAAGTCCATGTTTGCATTTCATTCCACAAAGTCCATGAGAGGTCAGGCATCAAAATCTGTTCTGAAAACTGATACAAGGTAATTGTTAGGATAACCAGAGTATACTGGTACTTTTGATTTACTGCTGCTGAAGGCGGACTCCATCTGCCAGATCAGAAGCTTGAAGTTCTTACTGAAAACTAGAAAGAGAGTAGCCAACATTAGTGAGGACTCAAATCTTACTGATTAGTGCTAAGCTGTGAACACAAAACTGACTGCACCCAAGAGAGTACTTTTCTGCAGTGTGATAAGGACTAGCCATGTGCCACAAAAAAAAAAAAAAAAAAAAAGAAACTTTAGGCTTTTGATTGATTTGAAAAGAGCAGTACTGAGAAGTGGACCAATCTGAAAAAACCTACACTGAAACATTTCTAAGGATGATCAGACATCTGATTCATGACTGGAGGACATACTTATATAAAACACAGCACAGCTTTGATTTAGTATGTTCCTGCTATCTTCCAGTGTCCAGGCATTGTTCAATACTAGCTGTATTTATCTCTTTTTTAAAGAAGCTAGAAACGCTATAATTTCCTTCCCCAGCTTGTGTTCTGGTTTGAACTTTTTCTCTTAGAACTTTCATTTGGAGGGTTGCGGAAGGTGGAAAGGAGACACAAACATTCTTTCTAGTTTGTTTTTCAGGACAAGAAGTCAATTGCCCTAATTGCAATTTCTCATCCTATATAAAGGTTGCTTTTAATTACAACTATATGCCTACATCGGTAATGAGTCTATGTTTCTTTGTATTCTGAGAGCTTAGATTTATATCCCACTCTTCCTGGGACATTTTCTTGCTCAAAATAAGGAATCTCATACCTCTTCTGCCTCTAAAGAACACCTGGAAATGATCAAGAGAGCGACCAAAAATAATGGTCTGATTGTGAGAGCAAAAGATGAGAAGTCTTGACAGAGAAGAGCCTGATCCTGACAAGGAGTGTTTGATAAATTGCCTAATGCCTACCTCTGGGAATTATATCCTATCCTTCTGAAAGCAAGAAAAAAAAATATCTACACATGTGTACATATAAAATTTACCTAGATTTATAGTAGGAATAATGGTTAAGGAGAGATTTGATCATAAACAGTGAGATACCCAGCATAAAACAGTTACTTCTGCAGTGAATTATAATTTATACAGTGCAGTAAAAGTCACTGTGACAAAAAATAACCATGCACTTCCACTTTATTCTGGTTTTGAGATCAGATGCCCACTGTGGCTCTTCAGCCTTCCTGCTAAAACCTGAAGTAACTCCCTCAAACCACAGAGCTACATTCCTCCCTTCAGTTTTAGCAATGACTTAAGTCATGATGGCTTAAGTTACTGAGCTGATGCTTATTACACCAAGTAAACTGGAAATAGTGTAGAAGGCTTTTGTAATATTACATTACAGAACAATAAAATGGTAAATGTAAGTCCATGTGGATAAGTGTGAAGTAATGTTAGGCACTAAGAACATAGAGACAAGGAAATAGAAAGGTCTCATTAGGCTCATGTACTGGTGATGTCCCCATACAATGAATATGGAGTGGTCTGGCCTCCCCATCTCATAGGTAGGCAGTGTAGAACTGGAAAAACCTTCTCACTAAGCAGATTAGGAAGGATGGAAGAATAGTGTGGTGCTTAAACTTTACCACGATAGCCATGCAGCTTTCATTGGGACGTGCTCAAACTCTCTATAGGTTATTCATATTTATGATGCTATTAGCATTGACTGGAATTGATCATGGACAAGTGCTGCACACTAACTGATTAAGCTCTGTGTGTGCATTTGATTGGGTTTCCTAATGCAAAACAAAAGATAAAACCACTAGGTTGGAAAAAAGAGTAAAGAAGAGGTGATGTGAATGCCACTGGCATTTTCTTCTCAAGAGAACCCAACATAACAACACCATCAGGATTTGGAGGTGGATGGACATGAGAGTGACAGCAAAAGGACAAGAGAAGCGTATCACCAGCATGCCTGTGCACACTACTGGCTCATGCTCAGCTTGCAGAGCCCCAGGTTTTTCTCAACAGAGCTGCAATCAAATCTCCCAGTCCACCATATTTTCCTGTTAGGGGTTCTAACAATAATTCAATTCCACTGTTCCTACTTCACATACACCAGCACATTAAGTCCATTGGCAGCACTATTTCTTCCTAAGTTTATGCTTGTTTCAACTTCCCCAGAACTTTGTACTCCAACTTCATCCTGACTAATCTACCTCTCTCTCAAACACATCCAGCCTATTTTACACATCTCTGTCTCCCTCTGTAGTTTCACTGTGTTTATAGCAAAACCTCCTCAAGTTTAAGTCTTAATTTTGCATTACTTTTATGGTTATCAGTTTATTTCTCATAGTTTTATTCTCTTTTCAAAGAATAAGGATATCCAGAAACCTCTTCTTCTGAAATGTTCCTGGACATGTGAGACCTTCCATAACTCAGATATGATGCAGACTGACCACAACCATCTTCGTTGTCATCCTTTGAACACTCTCTAATAGAATTAATATCTTAAAAAAACCCTGCACACAATATTCAAGGTGAGGCTGTACCAGTGCAGAGCAGAGCGGGACAATCCCCTCCCTCAACTGGCTGGTGATGCTTTGCCTGATGCCCCCCAGGACACAGGTGGCCCTCCTGGCTGCCAGGGCACTACTGACTCAGATTCAACTTGCCATCGACCAGGACCTTCAGGTCCCTTTCCACGGCACTGCTTTCCAGCATCTCATTCCCTAGTCTGTACGTACATCTGAGGTTGCCCCATCCCAGTTGGAGCTATAAGAAGGGAAATTTGTTTCCCTCTTCCCTTGTAAGAAAAAAAAAAGATAAAAATTAAGTCAGGATATATTAAAGGATTTTCCCTGTTCTTTGTTTTTTATTAAAAAGTAGACACTGCCTACAAATTAGGTCAATTTACAAAGTCACAAACAACAAAAAAAGCCCTTGCAACTTCATGTTCTTTTTATAGAATTTTACCATGTTTTCCAAACTATATAATTCACTGTCAACTAAGACTGAACATAATCTTAATTCTTTCTCATTCACTTACCATATTTCAGCCAGTGACCTTGAAATATGAATAATTAAATCTCTTTGGAAATATGTAAACAATGGAAATGCAAAACAGAAAAAATTAAACCTCATATCATTCACTGGTCAGTGTAAAGTAGGTATTGGCAACTGGTTGGCTGAACACTTTCAAGCAGTCTTGTTGTTTCTGTTCAAATCGAACATTACTCAAGTAACACTCTCACAACATTATTTAAAAATTAATTTAATTGTGAACTGCTCTATTCAGGTTCAATCACTATGTTTTTTTTAAAACAGCATGCATATGAGTGGATTTTTTCACAGTTTAGACAAATGACAGTTTATACTTTAAATCAAATACACAAACAGAATCTGAGTATTACAGATATTCTTATATCAAAGAATATACAAATATTCTTTGATCATGTTCTACTATTATATCTACTGACTTTAGCAATCTACTGACATAAAGCCGATGGATATTAACGAAATAAAATATGAAGGTCCTTTCTCCTTGATCTCAAGGTTGAAAGATAGATATCAATCTTTCATAGCTCTGAAATTAACTGATGCATAGGGGGTTTTTTTTGTTTGTTTTGTTGGGTTTTGTAGTTTGTTTTTTTTTTTCTTCTTTTGGTTGGTTGGTTTTTTGTTTTTATTTTTGGGTTTTTTGTTGTTTGTTTTGGGTTTTTTTGTGTGTTTTATGTTTTTGGTTTTTTTTTTTTGGTTGATTCTTTTAAAGATCTTGACATTAATATTTCAATTTCAGTTTTGTTTGGTACTTAACAAACAGTTACATTTTGAAGTATTGTAGCACGGAGAAAAGGCTGGCATTCACTCATGTCCTGATGCTAAAACGTACTTCAAAATGAAAACCAATTCAGCTGACTCTCGAAGGAAGATCATTTGTTTATTTGCAATAGGGGCATCATTTCATCAGTATCAGAAATTATGGGATTTTAAGACACACCATTCTGTGAATAAATTGATTAACTTTTGATCAAACAGGTGTAGCAGAAGACAAAGAGATTCAAAGAAGGAGAGAGAGTGAGAGAGAAGGGATAGAAACACTGATTATATTAGTGAGGGAGGGGAGTCTAAAAATCCCAGACTACTTTTCCTTTCCCTGTCACTTTATCCCCATTTTATCTGCCCCCAAACCCCACTCATTCACTAGATTTAATTAATAAAGCACTCACACTGATAAAGCACTCACTACTTCTGACTTCAGAAATACCACTGAAGATATCCACTTGAGAAAATATACTGGCTCAACTCATAGCTTGTTGCAAGTCAAAACACTACCTAATTATCATATTTCTCACTCGGTAAGATCCCAAGAGTACTTAAAGTTCTATATTTTGCAGTGTTTTCCCCAGTGATTGCTTACATGAATAGCTTTTTTCACTTAAGTCAGTGAACATTTATCCTATTTCCCTGACACTCACTTTCTCTCCCTTTCCTCTCCATCTTCAAAAGAGTTCAACCAAAGTTTACTGTGTTCAAAGATAGGCTTTTTAATGTAGAGAATAACTTTGTGATGACAGAGGCTTTATCTTGTTTATTCATAGTTTACCTTTAAAGGGATGACTCCCAGCAGCAACAAGGAAATACCCATTAGCTTTTGCCCTTCTACTACACTACCAGTGAGCAGAAACACTGCAAGCTGAGGATGGAAGAGAATGGTCCTTCTCCAGAAACCTACTCCATTGGGATAAACAGAGTAAGACATACTTCCAGAAAGGAGTTTGTAACAGGAACAAGGAATAACATGTACCTGAGAAAAGCAGGGAACAGTAACATCCCTTTAGTGATGACAGTAAGACTTTTTCCAAGGGACTCAGTAGACACTATACAGAGATTTTTGCTGTCAAACCTCTCCTCTGTTTTAAAGTACATAAGCTTTTACTGTTTTACTGTTTCCTGCCCTCTAGCTGATCACTTTCCATAAAAATCTGTTTTTAGGGACTCAGCAGTAGCCTTTTAGAAATTTAGAAATCTTCCATCAATCTCTTATCCACACATCAGCTAACTCTTCCAAGCCTTCCAATAAGTCTTACAGTAGCATTTCTCTTAAAAAAAACAAACAAAACAAAACAAACCAGACTTGTTGGGATGAATGAGGAGAGGAGCAGGAAAACCTGTCTTACCAATGGGTGGCTAAAGGATTGGTGCCACTGGCAGAATTTTGGTTTTTTTGACCATTGGGCAAATTCTATGGTACGGAGCCTGCTAGAGTCAGATGGGCTTCATCTATCTAGCAAGGGCAAAAGGACTGTAGCCCATAAGTTGTCGGGGTTGATCAGGAAGCCTTTAAACTATGTTTGAAGGGGGAAGGGTTGAAAGCAGGCTCTCCAGAGATGAGCCTAAGGGTGGAAACCAGAGTTAAAAGTGATGTCAGCAGCCCAGCTGAAGTGCATATACAACAATGCACACAGTATGGGTAATAAACAAGAGGAGATGGAAGCCACTGTTCAGCAGGAAAGCTGTGATGTAGTCGCCATCATGGAAACGTGGTGGGATGACTCGCATGACTGGAGTGCTGCCATGGATGGCTACAAGCTCTTCAGAAGTGACAGAGACAAGGTAGGAAAGGTGGAGGGGTGGCTCTGTATGTTAGAAAGACTCTTGACTCTCTAGAACTTGAAGTCAGTAAGATAAGGTTGAGTGCCTGTGGACCAGAATCAGGGAGAAGGCCAACAAGGCTGACATCCTGGTGGGAGTCTGTTATAGACCGCCTAATCAGGATGATGAGGGTGACAAATTATTCTACAAGCAGCTGGCAAATGTTTCAAAATCGCCAGCCCTTCTCCTTGTGGGCGACTTTAACCTGCCAGATGTCTGCTGGGAACTCAACACAGCAGAGAAGAGACAATCTAGGAGAATCCTAGAGTGTATAGAGGATAATTTCCTGCTCCAGCTGGTAAATGAGCCTACCAGGGGTGGGGTCCCGCTAGACCTGCTGTTCACAGAGAAGGGTTGGTGGGAGATGCAGTGGTCAGAGGCCATCTGGGGCACAGTGACCATGAAATAATAGAGTTTTCAATACTCAGGGACACAAAGAAGGCCATCAATAAAACTCCTACCCTGGACTTCCATGGGGCAGATTTCAACCTACTCAGAAGACTGGTTCAGAGGGTACCTTGGGAAACAGACTTTGAAAACAAAGGGGTCCAGGAGGACGGACATACTTCAAGAAGCACGTCTTGAATGCACAGGAGCAGGCTGTTCCAGTGTGCCAAAAGGTGAGCTGAGGGGGAAGATGGCCAGCCTGACTGAACAGGGAGATTTTGAAGGAAATTAGGGGAAAAAAGAGAGCTTACATATTATGGAAAAAAGGGCTGGCTATTCATGAAGAGTTTAGGAATAATGTTAGATCATGTAGAAAGAAAATTAGAGAGACAAAGTCACAATCTGAACTCAATCTAGCCACTTCTGCTAGGGATAACAAGAAATTCTTCTACAAATACATCAACAGCAAAAGAAGGGGCAAGGAAAACCTCCATTCTTTGTTAGACATGGGGGAGAACACAATCACCAAAGATAAGGAAAAGACTGAGGAACTCAACACTTTCTTTGTCTCAGTTTTCAACAGTAAGACAGGTTGTCCTTTGGACAACTGGTCTCCGGCAGTGGTAGACAGAGACAGGAAGCTGAATAGCCCCCCTGTAAATCCAGGAGGAAACAGTTAGCGACCTGCTGAGCCACTGGGATCCCCACAAGTCTACGGGACCAGACAGGATACATCCTAGTGTGATGAGGGAGCTGGCAGAAGAGCTCGCCAAGCCGTTCTCCATCATCTACCAACAGTCCTGCCTCACTGGGGAGGTCCCAGATGTTTGAAAGTTGGCAAACGTCACGTCCATCCATAAAAAGGGCTGCAAAGAGGACCTGGGAAACTATAGGCCTGTCAGCCTGACCTCAGTGCCTGGCAAGGTTATGGAGCAGATCATCCTCAGAGCAATCACTTACAGGATGGACAAGGGATCAGACCCAGCCAGCACCAGTTTAGGAAGGGCAGGTCCTGTCTGACCAACCTGATCTCCTTTTATGATCAGATGACCTGCCTAGTGGATGAGGGGAAGGCTGTGGATGTGGTGTATCTGGACTTCAGCAAAGACTTTGACACCGTCTCCCACAGCATACTCCTGAAAAAGCTGGCAGCCCACGGCTTGGACAGGGGGACTCTCTGCCAGCTTAAGAACTGGCTGGAGGGCCAGACCCAGAGAGTGGTGGTGAATGGTGCTGCATCCAGTTGGCAGCCGGTCACTAGTGGTGTCCCGCAGGGATCAGTGTTGGGTCCAGTTCTATTTAATATCTTTCTTGATGACCTGGATGAGGGAAATGAGTCCACCATTAGCAAATTTGCAGATGACACTAAGTTAGGGGGGAGTGTTGATCAACTGGAAGGCAGGAGGGCTCTGCAGAGGGACCTGGACAAGCTGGAGAGATGGTCTGATTCCAATGGGATGAGGTTCAACAAGGCCAAGTGCCGGGTCCTGCACTTTGGCCACAACAACCCAACCCCATGCAGTGCTACAGGCTGGGCACAGAGTGGCTGGAGAGCAGCCAGGTAGAAAGGGACCTGGGAGTTTGGATTGACAGGAAGCTGAACATGAGCCAGCAGTGTGTCCAGGTGCCTAAGAAGGCCAGGATCAGGAATAGTGTTGCCAACCGGTCCAAGGAAGTGATTCTTCCCCTGTACTCAGTGCTGGTGAGGCCACACCTGGAGTACTGTGTTCAGTTCTGGGTCCTTCAGTTCAGGAAGGATATTGAGGTGCTGGAGCAGGTCCAGAGAAGAGCAACAAGGCTGGTGAAGGGACTTGAGCACAAGTCCTATGAGGAGAGGCTGAGGGAGCTGGGGTTGTTCAGCCTGGAGAAGAGGAGGCTCAGGGGAGACCTCATCACTCTCTACAACTACCTGAAAAGTGGTTGTAGCCAGGTGGGGATTGGTCTCTTCTCCCAGGCAACCAGCAGTAGGACAAGAGGGCATGGTCTCAAGCTGTGCCAGAGGCAGTTTAGGTTAGATATTAGGAAGAAATTTTTTACAGAGAGAGTAATCAGGCATTGGAATGGGCTGCCCAGGGAGGTGGTGGATTCTCTGTCTGTGGAGGTTTTTAAGATAAGACTGGATGTGGCACTTAGTGCCATGGTCTAATAATCACGGCAGTAGTGGATCAAAGGTTGGACTTGATGATCTTAGAGGTCTTTTCCAACCTGGTTGATTCTATGATTCTATGATTGTTCATAACTAGGTCATATTTAGCTGTGTATTCACCAATTCTATTCTTAAATATTATTTCTATTACCTTATCTAATACAGTAGGACATTATTCTTATGGCTTGTACCTTCCTGGAGCTCTCCTAAAACCTTTTCTGGGATCACAGTTAATGTCTTGCCTAAACCTGACTTGGTATTGAAGAAACCAAAACTGTATAATGTTCATTTTCCTCTTTTATTTAACTATCGCCACTGTAGGTTTTTTTACAAAAAGATCCTTTAGAAAGCTCACACTCAAAGAAGGAATCCAGTCTAAATGCTTACTCAGTTTCTTTTAAGTGAAGACAGAATAAAGTGAAAAAAGATGTAAAGGTTGATTTCAGTTTTTCTGTAATGTTCCTGGCTTCTCCATTACCCTTTTTTTACCTTTATCTATCAACCTTATAAACTTGTTCACTGACATCCTGCCCTTGAAATAAATAAGAAAAATATGTTATTAGATTAGACACATTTTGCTACTTGTTCTTCAAAGACTTTTTGATCTTTCTTATATTTTTATGTTTAGCCTGCCAGAGTTTCAGAATTTATTGTCTTTAATTTTCTTTATTTAGACAATACTTAGCCATACCAGTTTCCTCTAGCACTTTCTATAGTCCATTTCTAAGTACTCTACAATGACAGATAATCTCTATCTTTGCTGCTTTACATTTGTAGAAAAGAGCATTAAATACTTAGAGAGGGGGGCACCCAGTTTTCTAGTCCTGTGATTAGAACAGTCAGAACAGACTACTGCTTTCCATCCCTGCTTCCAGGGCTGTTTTCACAAATCATCAACATATTTTAAATGCAAATGTGAATGAGTTAAAAAACAGGGTCAGACAAGCCATAGCTGATTAGGTTCTATTCTCCTCCCTTTCCTGGCATATTCCAGCATGTTGCACTCCTTAAGAGTTCCTAAACGCTTGTATGCTTTTCAGATGTAGATTTATAACTCGACAGCCTGTGATACTTGATATGTGCTGAATAAAGTGACAGGTGATTAAATCAACACTATGAGGCATTAGAAGCATCACGGTTGTTATGCCTTATAAACAATAAAACACCAGGCAGTCTTTAGCTAATTTGGAGACTGGGCTTTGATCACATTGAGGAGAAGAAAGTTGTATGTAATGTGACAAATAAGTCATAGATCCTGGTGGTGAAAAACAGTCTCTCATTAACTCCCTTACTTTGCAAATACCTGAAAGATGTGCGTTTGTTTTTTTTTAATTTCATATTTAACGGCCTTGCTTATAATATTCAATAAATACACCTTATTTTACAATCACTGTTTCTTAAACCATTTTTTGTCTGTATTGAAAACCGAAAGTATGCAAAATAGAAAGCTATCCTGATGATAACTTTAACTCTCAAGGAGCTGTTACTACCATTGCAGAAGCCCTGGATAGCTTTGCATTTTCAAGTCAGGTATTGTACACACTTATTTGCAAGCATTTTCAGATTCAGTAATAATTCAGGAACTAAGGAAAGAGGTTTTGTCTTTTATTAATTAGAACTCTCTAATAAATTTATGAGACAGTATTTTTAAACTCTGCATTTGCACTTAGATCATTGTCAGCAATTAACTCTATATACTGTAATTGTTTGCTCTTTTTCTTCTGTTAAATTTGAGAGTTGGAATATGAAGGAAGCGAAATAAGTTCAGCAATGAGGGCTTGTATCATACCTACGAAGAAAAAAGTTACTGATGCTTCTTGTTAAGGAAACTACACCCCCACACTCACACAGTCAGGTTTCCTTAGCAGCTTAGGAGTGGATATTTTGCAATCTCATCAAAGTTAATGCTTTATTAGTATAACTACAGTTATTTCACTGAAGTAAGCGTTGGTATTAAAATGTTCTCAATTGAAATTAGTAAAGAACAAGGATTAATCATCCATTACAAATGTAGTGGATTAAGCTTTAATGGCTCTAAAACATACAGAACAAGGTTTATAGTGCTGAAGTTCAGTGAAATGGGTGTTTAAACAGCTTTTACAAATTAAGTCCAAGAACATTTGTATCATTCATGTGACCCACACTTGCTTACCCTGCAAACAGGTCATGATACTTTCAGCAGTTGCTACAGCAATAACAGCAATGATTTTTAAGAAGCAAAAAGGGTGCCTCAGTAAAAATCATTTGAAATATACTTATCTAACTACAAGTCACTGAAACATCTACTGTTTTTGTTCTGTGATTTTTTCCCTATTTAAAAAAAATTACACTCGACAAAAACAAATTTTAGTTACCCACTCCAAGGCCTTGGAAAAAAGGTATATAAGATTGATATATAATATACATTAAAAAATTATCTACATTTTTAACAGAAAAGTTCATAGAACCTATAAGGATTTTAAAACTGATGTAACAAAACACATAGAGCTAACTGAAGATATAGTAAAATCAAGTTCATGACAGGAAGCATTTACACCCATTAGCAAATTCTTATAAGATTATACAAAGGACTTGCTTTCCTATGAAACATATACCTACACAAATGTGAGCATTTTTATGTATTTATATGTAGTCTTATAATAACATTGAAGAATAAAAAGAGATGCCCTGCCTTTCAGATGATTCTTCTGCTAAAGGATTTGAAGTAATATTTTATTGTTAGCATTATGAGCTCAAGGGATCATTGCTTATATCCGGTGTTACAGATATGTTCCAGACCAAAAGAAGCTCAGAAAACCAAAACAAGAATCCAAAATATAAAATTAAAAAATTAATGAGTACGACAGTAACAATGGATGCAACAATAAACCTTTTATGCTTACTACAAGGGAGACTTCCAGGAAAGAAAACTCACTCTCAGAATATTATTTATCTGCTAGATGGGAAGTGGCAAATTTAAAAGTATATTATAAATAATCACAACAATAAAAATAACTCCTGATTTTTGTACTTGTACCTTCAAGAAATGTTTTATTTATCTATTAAATGGAAGTCACACTTCTGCACACAGTTATACCATTTATGTTAAACTCTAAGTAAATATTTTAGTGAAGTCAACTTGTTACAAAGAAACATCATTCTAAAATGTAAGAGAGACTTGACTACAAAACTATTTATAAATGAAAAACAGTAGATCATAATATGTATGCATTTTTCTCTCATTTCTGTGCTTTTACTGACTCTCTTATTAGTGCTGATTGAATAGTTACAAGCTAGCAGTTACTGAGAAATGAACGTTACAATAACTTTTTTTTCAGATGGCTGCAAGTATTTTACTTTTATTGGGAAGTGCATCTTAATGTAAAGGTAGTTATCCTTACTACCGCTTAGATAAAGAAGGGAGGTTCTAGCTATCTTCATTTCTGAGAACATGCAAAGGGAAAGAACTGTTGCTGCCCTAAAAGGACATCCTCATCTACACTTACCTGCTGTATGTTTCCAGCATTCATTTGCTGGAATATATATATGCATATATATATGCATATATATATATATGCAACACAAATAAGTGACACTTATTTAAGAACTGAAAAAAGAAAGATCTCCAAAATCCAGAAGAAATATAGAAAATACTGTACCTGTAATTATAAAAAACTGCAAGGACAAAAAGAACTCCTTTCAGAAGTTGGGAAGCTGGAATTCGTAGTGTTTTCCAAGACTTCAAGATCCATAAATGTGTTAGGATACCACAAAGCATCTCAAAAGATGGAAAGCAACAGCATTTCACTTTATGAAAACTCAGTAATTTCTATCAGTCCCAAGATGTCTAAACAACTTATTTTTTCAAGTGCTTCACTGTGGTACTGTGTCAGGTGTGTTAGTATACTTTTGAAGAGAATAGGAGACAGAAAGGGCACGAAGTTAAACTGGAAGAGAGTCCATTGCCATTTCTTTCCTGTGGTCTCAACGATGATAAAGCAGACTTAGAGGACAGTATGTTTCATTCTAAACCAAAATTCAGTGCATACTGTTTCTATGCCAGTAGTGCCAACTCCTGACCAGCCATACTAATTCGTGGGAGAATAACTGAAACAAATGATCTAACTGATTATCTAAGATACAATGTGCCTGTAGGAGCAGCTAAAGTAATACACAGTGACTTTATGCTGAAGTGCTCCATAGTCAATATAGATACAACTCTCACTGAATACGGTGGTAAAAATATTCAGATGGTTTTGTTCTTGAATTAGGAGCTGGTAATTCTAATATGTAGAGCATGCTGCTAATGTGAATAAGCTGTCTTAAAACAGACAAAAATTTGAAGGGTGAATTTATAACAAAACCATTCTTACATTCTTATTTATGTGAGCTACTAAGGTTCATCACCTGGATTATTGACCACATAGAAGTGTAAATTCTGAAATTTTGCCAAGTGCTTGCCATGACATATTGTTTTATGCGATTTCTGAAGCTACTACCTTTAAATGAAGATAAAATAAATAATAGAGTTTAATAGTACTTTACTTGATCTTGAGACAGTCTGTTCAAGGTGGAAAAAAATTCAGTTAAGTTACAGTGAAAAGCTCACATAACTAAGGGATTTTGGATGAGTCAGTATTACAGAACTTGGCTCTATTTTTTCGTCTTCAACAGGAAACTATCTTTCAACATGATGGCTATCCAGTAGTCTGTAATAAAAACTGTAAGATTTAATGGTTCACGATTTTAGAGGTGGTCAGGAACATAACTCAGCACCAGAGCATCGCTGATAGGTGCTCTATTTCCTTTTTACATTTGATGTTAAGAAAAAAAGAGGAATAGAAAAGGTAAATTATTACTAGAAGAAAAAAATTACATATTTTAAATAGAAGCATTAACTTAAGAAATAAGTACACAAACAGATCTATCTGCTTCAAAGCATTACACGCGGAAAAAAATCAAATCCCTTCAATTCTTTCCCCTTTTAATATACTGCATGTTTAATATAAACCACTTAAAAATGTAGTAAATTAATATTTTCTAATCCTAATAGTGAAATTTTTAATTTTCTTCTTTAGCTTCAAAACTCAAGATTTTAAATTCCAAAATACTAAGATAAATTTAATAAAAATAAATCTTTTATGCCCTAAAATAACCTCTGCTGTAACCACATTCACATAGATCTAGTAATCATGTGAAGCCTATTTACCAGATGTCTTATAAACACAACTAAAACCTGCAGTCAAGAGTGGCTAAAAAAATACTATTCTTCCTCTTCTAAAAATTATGAGGATTCATGCAGAGATAGGTGGGCTAATCAGATGCAACACATGTTGGAATGCCAAATATATGGAAGAGTTCTGTAGTTTCAGAGGATGACTGTCTTTCAGATTTGGAAGCCATGATATTTCTACAAAGGTCTGAAATATATTCTGCTTATATGACAAGGGTTTGCAGAAGCCACAAGCTCCAGAACAGCTGAAACATCTGTTTCCAAGATGTAGAGATTTCTTCACTCTTGTGACCACTAACAGGACCCGAGGAAACAGCATGAAGCTCTGTCAGGGGAGAATTACGTTGGATATAAGGAGGAGGTTTTTCACCCAAAGAGTGGTTGGGCACTGGAACAGGTTTCCCAGAGAAGTGGCCACAGCACGAAGCCTGATAGAGTTCAAGAAGCATTTGGACAATGCTCTCAGGCACCTAATGACACAATGCTATCTATGATAGAAGCACTACATCGGAACAGAACTGATGTTTTGTGTAAGGAAAAATATTTTCATTCCTGTTTATATCATGAAAGAAGGGATAAGATTTTAACTCACATTTCTAAAGTGACCGTCTTCAGTACGTTTTATTGCCTCCAAACTTTCCTGACTCTTTTATTCAGATACTAAGTAGATTCTGAACACTAAATAGTTCTAAACAGTTATTCTCAAATTAATTTTTTAGATTTACTAGTACAAAACCGGCTTGCGATACACACAATGACTTGTGATATACACAATGACTGAATTGCCATATAGGTAAATGTTTGTGATACTTTAAAAGGCAGAGTTTCTTTGGTATTTGAATATATGAAGGTTTGCTACAGTGCAAATCATGATGTAGGGATTAACATGCTTGCACCTGCCCAGCCTGGAAGTAAAAAAGAACCCTTGCAATAAATTATGCCAAGAGAGACTAAGCCACTTTTTTTTTCCCCACAACACAGACGACAGTGACCCAAAAGCTGTAAGTTACAACCTTTAGATAGGGAGCAGCTTTTTACATTCAATAAGAAAGATAAAACATTTTTCATCTGATATATTCTTGACCTATTTAGATGTGCAGAAAAAGCACAGCCTTTTTCTTTTGCAAACAGACATTTATCATCAGCTGTTTTGTACAACTGTTTAATACTGTACTGTACACACACAGGCAGTACTAGGAAGGAGGTGTATAAAGGTATTTAAGGTACCTCTAATTTCTGAAGCAGGTTTTAGACAGTAAAGACAAGAGAGAAATTGCTCCAACTCCACACTGTATACTTACTAACAGTGAAAAATGTGTTGCATCTTTCTTTTCAAGAAGAAGGAAAAAGAATAGCCATGCATGAAAAATTGCTGGGAGGCCAAGCCATGTCACAGGGCAACTTACTGTTAATCAGGAACAATTATCTCAAGAGTATTGAGTAATCAGTTTAGTCTTTATGACAAAAGTGACCCATGTGACATTAAAGGAAAAAATAGGATTGGCTTATGAAGTCATTTTATGTTTCCCATAACTGCACACAAAGATTTACCAGTTACCTGAAACAAGACAAATCCCATGTCAAAGGTCTGAGGTGCATAATCCACCATTGATCACAACTCTACAAGCCAGTTAAAATTTGAGGTAATGAGAGGGTAAAATAGTGAGCCGACACGACACATAGTAGGAGGACTACTGCTTTGCTCATGAGAAGGTATTTAGCTCTTGCTTCCACTAGAGCAAATATGGACAATTTTAAGATTGATACATTGACAGAAATTGAAGGGTATCCAGGAAGAGTACAGGCACTGCAGTCTTCTCCAGGGCCAATAACCTGTTGTACCATTTCAGGTCTTGCTTCTAAACATGTTATTCTCAATATCTCACATTCTCGATCAAGTTTTCTGCTTGATTCCTTTCCCCTGTTATCTCACTGTACACACACTTTTGTTTATCCTGTCCTGACCCTGCAGTGTTCCCCACCCATCCATGTCAAACATTTTTACCTTTTCAGTCTCCCAATCCTACAGATGCCTCCAACGCAAACACATATCACAGCATTTGAGGAGATTTTTTTCCTTCTTTTACTTTCAAAACCATGTTAACCTCTTTATATCTATACAAATATGACTGTTTTGAGAACAAAACTAAGACTTATAGATAATGTTTAGCCCACACTTCCTCTATTTTACTATGATGTCTGTGCAAGCGGTGATTCCAATCAAAGGAAAAGAATTATTTTTCCTTAAATATTTATTAATTTGTCTTAGCAGGATGTAGTCTGAGAATTCACATTACTTAAAATTCAATATAAGTCAAGTTTGCTCAGAATTTGAACAATTTTTTTCGCTATAGGATTAGAGACTTAGCGCTAGAATCCAATGGTGTAACCCTCCTATTGTACTCTTCTCTTTGGTCCAGTTACTATCAGACCTTATCACTGCTGGTGAGGAGTTACTCACTTGAGGGAATCATATGGGAACATATTTACTTCCTTGACTAGGCTAAAGGAACAGCTGAAGTGATAGTGTTTACACTTTCTGAGTGCTGCTAAATCATCCCTAAGGATAACTTAACTCCAGGGCATGTAACAGTATCTTTGAAGAGCAATCTGTGCATTTGAGATGCTTCTCATATTGTAACAAATAATAGGTTTTTCAAATAAATAACAACAGAAAGTCTTAGTAGGAGGTTCTCATGAGTCTAAAATTCTTCATTACCATAGAAGTTGACCATTATGATTTATTTTGAATATATTAAAAATAAGAGTTTAAGAGCAAAGCATAATTAATTCAGTAATTGCACTAACTGCTCCAAAATGTAAATGCAAAGTGTGAGCTGCATGGAATACCTCATATCTTTCATTTGCTATTCTTCAAATAAAGTTAATTCTACTCTTTTTAGGCTCCTCACAACCAACCACACAAATGACATCTTAAGAATTTCAAAACTGTACTCTTGGCTATGCAGATGAATGTTGGCTCAAATGCTATATAGTTCAGTTGGTTCAAATGTCTTTAAATTAAAACCGTATATACACAATCTTAACATAAAATGCATTTTTAACAAAACCAGAAAAATATTTTGAGTTACTGGTAAAATAATAACTTCCCTATCTCAGAAATACTTGTACTGTTCAACTTATTTTCTTGGGGAGTGGGGAGGTTGTTAGTTAGTTTGTTTGTTTGTTTTTCCCAATCATATGTTAACTATGCCTGTAGAAAATTTCCTAGAGTGCTATTTTTTCAAAGACAGAAGATGTTATCAAGAATTTATCAGTCCCAGGAGAAGATGCCGCTCATGGATCCCACTGGCTTTGAAACACTAAGTGACAGGAGCTATTGACTGTCATAGATATAGTTCTCAAATGACTTCTCCACCCCTGAAACTCAAAATCTGCTTTCACTGGCAGGTATGCCAAGAATTTTATTTCCAATATCAAAATTCTTTCTGTTTTAGAATAACTGGGAATATCAAGTAAAATGACCTTCTGCACAGATGGATATTGCCAAGTCTAGAAAATGTTTAAATATTACTGGAACACTTTTGATGGTTAGAAGGCATAATATAGTTTTTAACTCAAAAGGGAATTTTAACTTATTACAGGTGAGTATCTATAACACCTTTTTTCTTAGAACAACGACATCCTACCTAAAATAGTAACATTATTTTTAAAAGCTTAATCTCATTATATGTTTGGCAAACATCTTGGAATCATAGAATGGTTTGAGTTCAAAGAAACCTTAAAGATGATCTAGTTTCAATTCCCTGCCATGGGCAGGTGCACCTTTCACTAAACCAGGTTGCTCAGAGTTCCATCCAACCCAGCCTTGAACACTTCCAGGGATGGGGCATTCGCAACTTCTCTGGGCAACCTGTTCCAGTGTCTCATTTCCCCCACAGTAAAGAATTTTTTCTTAATATCTAATCTAAATCAACGCTTTTTCAGTTTGAATTTATTCCCCCTTGTCCTGTCACTACATGGTCTTGTCAATATTCTCTCTTCTTTCCTCTAGGCTCCCTTCAGCTACTGGAAGGCCACAACTAGGTCATCCTGAAGCCTTCTATTTTCCAGGCTGAAAAATCCCAATTCTCTCAGCCCTTCCTCAGAGGAGGGATGCTTCATTCCTCTATCATCTACATGGTCCACCTCTGGACTTGCTCTAATAGGTTGATGTCTTTCCTGTGCTGGGATATAATTATATATATATCATAAGTATATACATATATATCTCAGAGGTGTATACATATATATATATATAAAATAAGTATATATATTTTTGCAACTAAATAATTTATGTTGCCATTTATGCAAATCACAATCATCAGAAAAAAGGCTTTCATTATAGATATATCCTTGTAAGCAATCTCTTTGAAAAGTCTCCCTGTCAATTTCTGTGGAAAGAAACTAGTCTGTATATTCTACAGCCACATATTACAAAATACAGTGAATTAGTTTCTCATAGCAGTTTTTAAAATGGTTAGTAAAAATATTGCCTGAAGTCATTATGATTGTTATATTTTTTTAGCTTTATATTTTTATGTTTTTTATGTCTGCCGATAACATAGGCAAAAAAAAGTGAAAAATCACGGTAAAATATTTCTGAAATTAAAATGAGGTGACCTAATTTTAACAGACTGGCTTAATTGCTCTCAATTTCATTTGACTAATAGTGCATAATAAAATAAATGGAAATGTGAAGGAATGTCAGGAACATTAAATTATTAAAGGAGTATACTTTCTTTAACCTCACTTTCTCTGAAGGCTCTAATGTCAATCACCTGATCAACACCACTTCTATGCTCTTCAGATACAGTGTAAATATTTTCAGTGTTGTGTATGTTACAATATTAAGAGGCTCATTAGATGTTATATACATCAGGGTGGACTTAATCATTACAGTCTGTGAACTGTCATTCATTTACATGTTTAAACTTTTTATATAATATGATATATAAACCACTATTTCACACTTTGTCAATCCCATTTTCTTATAAATAGGCCATAGATGCTATAAGACTTGGGACTTGTCACATATTACATTGTGATACTTCTTTCAAATGAGTAAAATTCCTTCCCTCTTTTTGTTCTGAAATGTGTCTTCCATATTTCACTGTAATTAGAAATATCACCTGAGATACCATTTTGCCTCCACTATCAACATTTCACTTATATCAAAAGAGATTCATATAAAAACAAGATTGAAAGTGATCCTCTGAAATTTTCAAATCATTCTGTATTGTTATGACAAACCAGATTACAGATTTGAAAGTATGACATTAACAAATGTTGATAGACTTTTTGTATATCTGTGCAATATTTAAACAGAAAAGAAACATCATTTTCTACACAGATATAGAATTTTGGTGAGATGGTTACTAAGGATTGTTGACCTTAGAACTAAATATTTGACGAAGGGAAGTTAAAAGGCAGTATTTTCAGAATGGCCAAACTATTTTTCAGTATGATTGAACTAAGACCTGTTCGTATTGGTACTGAGGAACATATTTGTCTATATCAGAAGTATGGAATGTGTACATGTATGGACATTTCTCTGTGTGTTTGTGAGTGTATTTTACAAGCCTTATAGACAACAGGGTCTGTGTATATACAATATATATAATTTACAAATGTAGTTTTTTACATATCACTATATTCATAGAAACATAGAAATTTTTGGGGGTAGAAAAGACTTTTAAGACCATCAAATCCAACTGTTAACCTAACACTGCTAAGTCCACTATTAAACTATTATGACATATTTACTAGAATTCCCATACATTTGCCTATATATCTGGCTTGCTTAGAAGTCTGAATACAAAGCAGTCAGAGTACGAAAAGCACTTAAAAGTTACAGACTCAAAATGCTTTTGCCTGCAGGGCAGCAGGTTGCACTTAAGTAAAAGCAGAAGCAGGCCAGGATGGCATTAACACTTCTACATCTTCTTTACCAGAGCTCTAGAGAGAATGACTGCTTGTGGAAGAGGTCTGGAAAGTTACCAGTTTCAAGCTTCTAGAAGTTACAAATATATTGCAAATAATAGAGCAGGGTTCAAAGCATTCAATTTGCATGAAATTCCATGTTAACCTACATAGCCAGTAACTTCACTATGCTAAAAGTGTTTCCCTCCTTGATGTAGCAGATATAACAAGATGTGTTTAAAAACAGCATGTGATTACAGCTACTGAGAACAGGGAAACTAAAATGGGATGAATAATAATATGTCTGGTAGAACTGATAAAAGACAAAGCTTAAAGGTATCATGAGAGTGATGAAAAACCTAGTGAATACAACATACACAGTTCAATATGATAAAGCAGAATTAGAAGGCAAAAAGTGTCATGTAATCTCAACATTCTTCAGAAACCCTGGTATACACTTTCCTATAATTAAATAGAACTTGATAAAGGAGAAAGTTGAAAAAACATTACATTATGAAAGCAAACAGTGTCAAAATCAAAACTCTGAATCTTGTTTTCTGCTAAGAGTGTTTAACTAACAGCATCTTAACAAAATTTGGAATTTTGTAGAGCAAAATTTTAAACAAAATGATATTAAGAGTTCTGTAGCATGTGCCAATTTGAGTATTATTAATAATATTTTTAGAACCTTCTTCATATGTTAGGCAGTCTTAAAGGAAATAATGAAATATTGAAGACATTTTAGGCAGTGGAAGTATGTGACTCAACAGAGGGATGAAAATCCACTTCAGTGAAGTATTGTTTAATGAATTTTTTTCTCCGTAAGTAATAGAAGTAAATTCAGTTAGCTGCTGTATAGTAGCTTCAATTTCTCTGAGATGTACTGTTAACATTGATATCTGGTTCTACTGGTTTGGTCTTTCAAATGCCTTTGTGAGTTCCATCATCCACATACATTACATGAACAGAAAAGTTGACCCAATATTCAATTCCTTTGCCAAAACCAAAAGTACAAAGAGGAAGAATAGTATACATTGAGGAAAGGAGAAAAAACTTACATCCCATCCTAGAATAGATGTCTAAAGCAGATGATACCATTTCTCTTCACTTACTACAGAGTGGTATAACTTACACAGACTAATGGATATCTACAAGTAAGATTAATCCCACTCTTGGAGACTAATTAGATACTTGCACAGAAGTCTTTATAAACAATGTCTGAAAAGCATTTGTCTCCTGACAATTACAGGGTATCAAAGAATCACAGGATAACTGAGGTTGGAATGGACTTCTGGAGTTCATCTGATTAACCACATGTGCTCTACAGCAGGGTCAGCTACAACAGCGTGCTCAGGGCATTTCTCAGTTCATTTCTGAATGTCTCCAAGGATGGAAACTCTGCAATCTCTCTGGGCAACTGTTCCAATGTTTGACTGCCCTAATAGTGTAAAAATAATTAAAAACAAAAAAAAGAAAGAAAAGAAAAAGAACTTCCTGCATTTCAGTTCATGTCAATTCCTTCCTGGAAAAGTATGGGAAACTGAAAATGTCTTTGACTTATGGTAAGAATTACTTAGCAACAACCAAAACATCAATGTGTTATCTACATTATTCTCATACGAAATTCAAAACACAGCACTGTACCAGCTTCCAAACCAAAAATTAACTGTATCCCAAACAAAACTAGGATAGCACTATTTCCCCTTCATAGCCCCATGTGATCTATTCCCAATCACCTCCTTGTTCTTCCTTCCTTTTCAGGAATTGAAGTGAGTCTGGATACAGGAGTAGCATATGCTTCCTTTTAGTCACCAGAAACCTCTCCTGATCACCATGAGCTTTCAAAGACTCTCAGGAAACCATCACAATGACTACAGTCAGCACCCTCAGCATTTGTGGGAGTGCCACTGTTTCAGGTCCAAAAGGCACATGTATCCCCAATTTTATTAAATGTTCCCTCACCTCATCCTCATCAAGGACAAGCCTTCCTTGTTCTAGAATTTTTTATTGGTGTCAGAGATTCCCAAAAGCCAGTCTTACCTGTAAATAATAAGACAAAAAGGGCACCAAGCACCTTGGCCTTTTCTGAGTCCATTGTCTTTAGGTTCCCTGTCTTGTTCAGCACTTTCATTAGACTTACTCCTGCTTCTGGATATCCTGTATGGAAGCCACTACTACAGACGTGGTCTGTAAATGTGCAGACCAAATTTACCCAAATAGCCCTTCATTTTTAAAAATGGGCTTATTTTTTCAAGCTGGTAATAGAATACATTGTAGCATTACAATCTAGTTCAGAAGTACCAAGTGAACAAATCATTACATGTCTTCACAATCTTTGGATAACTGTGGAAACTACCTCTAAAGATTTGGGTTTTTTTTTTACTATCTTCTTGTTGAAGAGCTTTTGAAACTCAAAACTCACTATTATCAATGTGACGGGGAGAATATTCACATCTATTACGGATGGGGTAATTAAACGGATTGGGTTATTAAACAGGCATACAGAATTTTGCAGAGTGCTAACAGACATTTCCATATGATTAAAAACTGGTCACATGAAAGTATTTCTATAACTCTAAACATATCTTTTTCTCAGAACAAATGTGTTTACAAAACGTTATTTGCCACAAGCAATGGTATGGCAGTGGAAATATATACCTGGAGGCTGGACCAAAGCATATATTTTTCTGCCAAATATGTCCCATCTTTCATAGGTCCTTTCTAGATTAGAGGTCTTTCTAGAAAAGGGCTCCCTGCTATTTTGAACTCTCTTAGAACTCGCTGTAATGTATGTATTCATTGTCAGAAGAGAATAAGAATCTTAAATTATGTGAAAAGTATGTTGTATCCAACTTTCAGAGAGTGCGAGTTATCTATGGTGGATCATCAGTATTTTTTTCCCAAGTTTAAGTAATACACCAGGTCTAGTAAGTATAGAAGCATACATCAGATTTAACAGCTTGACACATTTCTTCTACTGCAGATACACCAATGTATTAAGGATCTTATTCATCCAAGAGCATTTCTCACTTGGCTTTTTAATAGGCCTATTTCCTCCTTTAAATAAGGCATATATGTGCTTATGCATCAAAACAAGGGCAAGTATTACTTTTGGGGATTCATTGTTCTTCCTCATCTGTTCTTTTCACTACAATAAAAAATAAAAAAAAATCCAGCCACGGAAAATATGACTTTTTAGGTCATATCTTGATCAGTTGGGAATCCATGGTGGTATGCTCAGACAACTTGACCTCATGAGTACAGGCACAGTATTCTTCTGGCACTAAGAATTTGATCTGTGTACCTGTGCATGCATACCAAGAATGAAACCTATGTAGACAAGCATTCACAGAAAAAAAAAAACATTATTCTATAATCCAGAAAAATGTTTTATTTGTCTTTTGGCACCTTTATACATATCTCTCATGGTCTAGACTACTTTGTTTTTTTCCTATATGATTTGAATAAATGATATAAAGTGATTTTTTTCCAACATAAACCTCCAAGCAAAAAATGAAAAGTCATTAAAAGTCAAAAACCACTCCTTTGTTTTATGGGTATTCATTTTGCTTTATAAAAATACAGCTTAAAAATGTAGTCCAAACCAGTCAATAGTCCTTAATATTTAATTCTAGAATTTGTAAGCTTTTCTGTGTTCTTTTAATTTCCCAGACTTATTTCCAAAATGTTGTAATGTTTTTACAAAAGTTTTAAAAAAAAATCCAGATATTATCTGTCTCATTTTGGAATGAGAAGGGGCAAGTTAATTATACTATATAGAAAAAAATATTATCTCAGTAGCTGAAAATACATTTTCCTCTATTCCTATTTTGCATTCAAAAATGCTAATAAATGTACTTATATACTGTAACCATAGAAATACCTCCTGAATTTATATATAAGTGTGATGAAAGGTACACCTGAAATCCTGAAAAGATTACTGCAGTGAAGTGAAACTGTTCAGTTACTGATTGCCTTGTCAGCATTATAGCAGCCTCCAACCTGCTTCTATATAGATCTAGTAGCCTATGTGGCAGAACATGAAGAATAGTCACCTGTGTCAGATACAGCAGCAGGTGCCATATCCATTGAACAGGCTGCTACCTGATTACAATAAATCTCTTTCAAGCTCCTGGCAGCTTTGACAGACACTCCACAACCTCAAAAAGTTGTCTGAATAGAAACAAGAAACTCAACACATAACATCAGCTGAAAAAGGCCAGAAACTGAATCTGATGCAGATGTACTGTGAAGTTTAGGTAAGACAGTGTTTAGACTCACGAGAAGTTCTTTATCATGCACAACAGTCATGTTTCAGTACAATATTGCTAATGCACTTGTAAGGTAGAACTTGAAATAGGATAACATGTATGTAAAGATAAATTCTCTGTCACTATAATTTTACAAATTTCTGTTTGTACAGATGGAACTTGTGTCAATAAAACCAAGTAGGATATCTCATCACAAGGAGATTGGAAAAATGACAACTTTTCAGGGTACCCATCAGTAAGTCTATACCTGAAGTTTTTGTAGGAAGATATCTATCAAGAATACTTGATCAGATTATTTTCAAAAACATTTTAAGAGTCTCACCTACATTTATTAGTAGATGTGTTTTGAACTCAGAACTACTATTTACTTTGTGGGTTAAAAGTAGTTCTTGAGATACATGACTCAGCTGAACATTTTAGAAAGTACCCCAGCTTCATGAATAACAGGTCTCTATAACTGGATCATGCAGTTCTGCCTCCAGTAACTGTTGAATTTCCTGTTGTCAGCTGTTTAATAGTAGCTACTCATTTTGTCAAGTCTATATTTGTCTCTTTAAAGGATGTAGTGATGAAAATGATAAAGAGACAATCTTTGAAGGCAAAATAGTTAGACATATCAATCAAAAAATGGAAGATGAGTATGTGATTCTTGTGAAGGAAAAGAAAGAACAAGCAGTTCAATCAATTAGATATGTGTGTGCATTTCCTGTAATGGCACACAAGGATGACAGTTCTGTGAATTTTGCTGATGTTATTTTGATGGATAAGGAAAATAAATACCCAGAAATACCACCAGTAGCTCCCATCATTGTGTACCACCTGAGTACATCCAAAACATCTCATAAAATGGGGACTGTTTGATATGCAGATCTCGGTCTGAGAATTCCTCAGTTTTAATCATCATAGAACATACTGCACGTATTTAGCTTAACTCACTCGAAGAAGCTGTGATTTGATGCTTGTGAGTCTTTGGATGACGCAGTAGTAATAGCCAGATATCCACTAGGAAGAGATGTTTACATTTGAGTTTCATGACCAACTAACAAAGGGAAGATACCTGGTTTTAGATATATATCTTAGTGGGGGAATGAGAAATTATTAAAGGACTTTGTACAATCTCTACTGCTCTTCTGATGCTAATCAGAACACCTGCCAATTTTACAGGATGCTTTCAAGGCCACCTAGAGAGAATGGAAGCTGCACTTGTAGAATCAGTTTAAACTGATTCACAAGAGAGTAGTGACTGCCTATTTAATTCTGTTTCAGCCCTTGGTATGTTAGTAATTACTGAACTCGTGTTTGTGGCAGATAAAGTAACAGTCTGGTGCTGCTTCAATGATGAGACTTGTGTAGTGAAAACAGAAAATGTCATTAAAGAACGAATGAGAAACATGATTGTATCATAATTATGCTGGGGAAGAGGTACTGACCTTAGAACTGTGGAAGTATTGGTAGCCACATATGGTACAGGTGTGATATCAGACTTTTTTTCACTGAGACCTGAACAGTGGAATTAAGAAAGCATGAAAAGAGAACACCTGTTGAAGTTGCTATCCTGAATAGTGTTGAAGAGTCTCCAGTGGCAACTAGTCCTCCTAATCCATACTTTAGTTTAGCCAAAGGAATGGTCAGAAGTATCACACAGTTGAAAATATCTGCTTTTTTCAGGCATTTAAGGATAAAAATGAAGAAAAAACTGACAACCAAAACCAAACAAAGCAAAAAAACCCTCTTACGTAAGAGAAAAGAAAAAAAATTTAATAACTTTGGCCATGGGATAAATCTTCAGCAAATTACATGGGTAGTAATACCAAAGCGTTATATAGAAGATAAACCCAACACTGCAAATCACATTCTTAATAAAAGTGTAGAAGCAATTTTAGTGACATCTATAGTTGAGTAAATGCAAAATTCTCATTATTCATTTTCTTTATGAGGGCCAGCATCAGAATCAATAGCACTGCTCAGGACAGAAGTATTAAAATTTCTAAATAAAACTGCAACTATGAAACAATATGAAATTAATGAATTACAAATGTTATCCATTGACAACCTCAGAATATTTTGGAAGATATACAGATTTAACTGTATTTGCTAACTGCATTTCACTCAGTGTCGTTACTTACATAAGAAGGAATATTACCTATTAAGAATGTAACAAAAGTTTAGGTATATTCTGTACCAAAATCACACATTCACTAAAGCTCATATACCGAATTAAAAAAAAAACAAAAACCAGAAAAAAACCGCATACAAAAATCAAAGGGGACTTTTGGTTTAATTTTTTATACAAGAAATCACTTTTATAGAGTGTATAAACAAAAAATTAGGAAACTGAAAGGATGTCTTATACACGTGCTATCTTTATAATGCTATCTTCAGTAAAATGGACAGGCCACATTGAAGGTACAATCTTCATAATAAAATGTTGTACTTCTATTACTGTTGATTTTCTGCAAATGTTTCCAAAGTAACAGGATACGCAATTTTTTGGCTTCCCAGAAATATCACTACAAGCAATTATAATGACAGAGAAGATGAGAGGTTTGTCCCAGATATTTTTAGTGAAAAAACATCTAGATGCACAGAAAAAGCACACTCGGTCAAGCACTCAGAAAACATGTGAACTAGAAGAGAAGAACTAAAGTCCCCATGGAGCCTGGTAAATTATCTTTCTGCTGCTGACTAGCCAAGGAAGAAGAGAAGATTGGCATTAGGATCAAATAGTACTGAACACAATATGAGACATATGAAATAGTACACTATAGCAAAGCAAACTAAAAACCGAGCTAAGAGAAAGTGCAATTTTCCTTACTGGATGCATAAGATGCTGGGAAAAATTCTTTTGAGAGAAAAGAGTAATTTTACAATTATGTATAAATGCAATTAAGAACTGATGATGGAACCAATGAAAAAAAATAGAAGGCAGTACAGGAAGTAGAAAAAATCATTTCTAAGAAGAAAATTAATACATTTCCAATGTTCTTACTATTTTAAAAGCATTAACAAGGAAAGAAGTTTTATATACGCATTGCTCAGAAGCTCTTTTTACTTACCTTGGGACACCTCTCCTGTATGAAAATCAGGAGAAACATGTTTAGACCAAAGTTCCATGGACACAGCCAGGGCTGATGGAAGGTCATTGTCTAAAATTTCAGAAGGAAACACTCTGGCCACTTCAGTGACAGTTTTCTTGCTTTGGGGCATAGTAGGTAAACAGGTGATATTGTTTATTCCATCAACACAAATAAACCCAGTGGAGCAGGACTGTATAAGACAATCATTATAATTAAGCTCACAGCTTCGTCCCTGAAAGAGAGTTTAAAAAAAAAAAAGCCATTTTTGAAAGCAATTTGCATTTCATAGTCATCTATTTAAAATTATTGCTTTCTTTTGATTCTAAAATGTTATTTCCTTGTGTTAAGCTCTTTACACTTTTGAAAGTGCAATATTCCTTAATTAATTTAATAATGTAATTGTATATTTTGAATTTTAACAGAGTTTTATTTTGACTCTGATTTACTATTACAATTTACTACTACAAATTATCAATAAAAATAATTTCCCCACAGATTTGTAATTACCAAATATCAAGGACAATGTCACCAGTAATAAAAAATTTGGTTAAAATAATCAACTTTAGTTAGCATGTAGTTAAAGAAAACTTTGTACAATGGACTTAGCTGTTTAAAAACCTGTGGTTTGCTCTGATTTACAAACTAATATTCTTTCATTTTTGTACATTGTAGCTCTTTTTTTGTTGTCTGCTGTTACCAAATCCTCACACAGCACCTTACTAATACATTATGCTTAGAGATAATGCTTAGAAAAGGAAAAATGTAGTGGCAGTCTCAAATTGGACCAGGCATTCATTTTCTATTTTTTATCAAGACTAACAATTCATGAAAAGCCTGAAATATCCTTCCTAGTAATAAACTAAAAATGTTCATATTCAGTGGTCTGAAAAAAAGGCAAGAAATAATGTATTTCTTTTGCAGCAATAATTATGTTAATTAAATGTATTCTTGAAGTGTGAAATAAATATATGCTGAAGTCAGGCCTGAGTTAATTTTATTTTCACTTCTGTTGCAATGAACTAATAGGTTATGTGAAGAGATAGAGCTAAAAGCTGTCCTAGAATGATCCTGCATATCTGGATAGCTGTTTAAAATACACGCAGTGCCATCCCTGAAAGACATACATGTCTGACAACATATCATCATGACATAATTTCCAGCTGAATCTTCTCCTGCAACTGAGGCACATATAAAAAGATTCAAGCCTTCTCTAGAGCTCAAGAGGCATGTGCTCATTACACACTTTCCATCTCACAAGATGTTTAGTCTTGCTTGTCTAGCTGACTAATTATTTACACAGAACTTGAGACAATTTACATTTTCTGAGATCTCTGTCAACTCTACTAAATTCATTTATAATATTAAAAAAAAAAAAGGAGGGGCAAGTGAGAGACAGGCAAAAATGTAGACATAAAATCTGCAATTACTTTTTATACCAGTAGTTTAAATCATTTGTTGTTTAAAATAGAGGAGGATAAATTGAGGGTTTTTTGATGATTTAGATACATCCATGCTTGTTTCAATCAAGTTCTTAATTTGTTGTGGCAAGTAGATGGGTTATCTGGTATATTCATGGTACCTTATAAATCACTCACTGGATCGGTATTCCAAAACAGAAAGGAACAGCAGGCCAATTTATATGTCAGTTTCCACACATTTCTTCCTTTCTCTCTTCTAATTCCACACACAGAACAAATGATCAATTTGAGCAAACTCTTAATCTTAATCCTATAAAATTTATGTTTCATTCTTACTTTCCTTGTGACAGATTAGTACATTTTTATGACTACTACAGTTAATGGTGAAGAGCATTTTATTATGATTTTATGATTCATAGAAACAAAGCAGATGTGGATAACCTCCACTGTGCATGAAGGGTACATTAAATAGTCATAGATAAATTTGATAGCATTGAAAGTGCCTGTAAATGCTTTAACAATTTCCATGCAGGCAGATAAAATCATTTAGCTTGTGCAGATTTGTATTTAAAAGTAGTTATATATCTATAGATGTTTTCACTTAAAAAGTAAACATCTATGTCAAATACCACCAACTATGCTTTTCTTCTCAAAATCGATGAGAGATTTCATGATCCATACTATATGATCCATACTTCAAGTAGCAGTACAGACATAGACTACAGAAGACTACAGAAGATTTATCTAACATACTGTAGCTGGAATTCCTTGAACACTTATTTCTCTGGGAATTTCATTGTTTCTACTCCACATTTACTCATAGTTAGGGGCCTAACCCCATCAGAGCTTAACAAATATATCTCTTGAAATATTTAGAATGCAACTTCTTATCTTTCACACTGAAGACAGGCATGTTAAAATTTTTTCTGGGCAGTTCCCCACCATGTTTTTTTTCTCCACTGTGGCCTTCCCAAAGCATACTGGAATTTGAGGAACTGAAGATGGAACAACGAATAACGGAATAAAAGCAAAAGATGATACATCTTAAATTCCAGCTACTTCACAGGTTTACTACTTTTCCTTCTGTAAGGGCTTGTTCTGCAACATACTGTACACTAAATGCTCAAGCTATGTATTAATAGAAAAACTGCCCCCATGGCTCAGATATCTATCTAGCCTTGTCATCAGTGAGCTATTAATGAATTCTTGGGTAAGAAAACAAGTAGAGTTTATATCTGATAACTCACCAAATACACCATTCTAACTTCTGGCAATAAGTAAATCAAGGACTCCCTAAGCCAAGATAATATTTAGAAGAGTAATTTGACTAACAGTGAATCTATCTTCTTTCTGGACTCCATCCTTGAACTTATTTGTAATTTGGTCTCTACAGTGTCATGCAACACTGACTTGTACCAATAAATTTTGCATCAGTTGAAAAAATAGTTTCTACAAATAGATTTTAAGCTTCCTTCCTGATGATTTTATTTGGCATTTAGAAGACTTTTTGTGAGACAAAAATACTAAAAAATATGTATAACTGATCTTCTCAATTACAGTGGTTTATTTAGGATAAGTATGAATATTTAAAGAAAAAAATTAGATTATTTTAACTTGAGGTCTGACTGTTTTCCACATAAAAAGACCATGTCCCTCCAATGATATATCCTTCATCATCACTTGACATTGTTTTGAATGCCAATCTGCTTTTGAAGACAAAAAGAGAGCAGTTGCTGTGGTCTGTGGGAAGTATCAATGTTACTCATTGTACTCTGTAAGAAGCACCCTACAAAAATAGTATTCATTCTTATGAGATAGTCTTTTTCTTCTCAGGATAGCTTGTCAGTAAATTTAGTCAGATTATTAAAATCCATTTTTAACCTACCAAGCCTTTATGGTAAAATACAGACTTTACAAAATTGTGGGCAAAGAGTCACTGAAACAGGGAAACATTCCCGGTGGCTTGAACAAAGCACGTGTCAGTCCTGTGCTCAAGAAAAGCAAGGTAGATCCAGGGAACCAAAGGCCAGTCAGCCTTACTTCAGTTCCTGGGAAGAAAGTCAGTGACACCTGGAAAACATTTTTAGGTATGGGAAGGACAAGAGGGTGATCAGGAATAGTTCACATGGAGCTACGAAGGGGAAAGTGCCTTACCGAGCTGATAACCCTATATGAAGAGATGAATGGCTTAGTGGATGAGAGGAAAGCAGTGAATGTTGTCTATCTTGACTTTAGTGAGGCTTTCAACACTATCTGTCCTAACTTCCTCATAGACAAGCTGACAAACCGCGGATGAGTGGACAGTGAGAGGGACTGAAAACACTGAACTGCCACGCTCAAAGGGCTGTGTTTAGTGAACAGCAGCAGGAAGTCATGCCCGATGCCAATAATTAATGGTGTATCCCAAGATTTCATACTAGGTTCTGCACTACTTAAAGTCTTCAGTACTGGAAGATAGGACAGAGGGCACCCTCAGCAAGGTTTCATGTGTTACAAAATTGGGAGGAACTGTTGAAATACCAAATGAGTTTGCTGACATTTATACTGACCTCAAGAGGCTGAAGTGTGCCAACAGGAACATCAGGAAACTCAGTAAAGAGAAATGTAAAGTCTTGCACCTGGGGTGGAATAACTCCTTGCATCAGTACATGCTCGGGGCTGACACACTAGAAAATGGCTTTGGAGAGAAGCGCAAAGGGGTCTTGGTGGATGACAAACTGCACGAGGCAGCAATATGCACTTATAGCAAAGACTGACAAAATCCTGGGCTGCAATAGGAAAATCATTCTCCCCTGGTTGATGGAGTTTATCCCTCACATCTACTCAGTATGGGTGAGGCTACATCTGGAATAATAAATCCAGTTCTGAATTCCCCAGTTCAAGAGAGATATGAATCCACTGCCATATTCAAAATGACCTTTATCTTCCCTCTATAATTCTCCAGAGGAATTTGAGTAAAATCTACTTTATTTAGAGAAAATCTCTGCCTCCACAAAATCCTTTCTGTGTCAATTCTACAGGGATACCTTACATAAAAAACTTACTGGTCCCAGAATCATGATTTTGCATTATAGGCAAGTAGAGAAACTGATAGTCTCTAACTCTAGAATAAGGGGGTATTCTACTTTTTCTCATTTACATTAACACTGGAAGTGAGTCCTAGCTCAAACAAAAGAAAATATAGAGATGTTTTCCCTCTTCTGGGTTCAGACATATTTATCATTTATCTGAGACTTATCATGATATTGAGATTAATGAAGGTTACATTGAATCCTTTCTCCACACTTTGGATTGTGGCTAATGTGGATGCAGACTTAAGGAATTCCTAATCTCTTATTCTGCAAGCAAATGTAAACTTCCTGAACGTATCGTGGTTTCATTACCTATAAAGGTTTCCATTATTTGGTGCTGTGTTTATACCACACAAAGACAGCCCTTTCACCATTTGCTGGTGATGAGCCACTGGGTATGAAGTTTGTTTAGTATTGGAAGTTCCACTCTGAATGTTTAAGAGGTGTGTGTGAAGAACGCCTTAGAAATGTCCTGTGATAAAAGCATTAACACAAGTGTCTTCTGGTATTTTAGAATTGCACATATTGTTGCAAAGACCTTAATCAGCCTCATCATTTTCTGCAATCCATCTCTAAAACCTTTTCCTTCATTGGTTCCCTGTGCTCAAGGTCTGATTTGGTGCAGCTGTGTAACTTTGGATCAGCCTGCGGTGAAAACAGCTAAACTGTGAGAAACGTGTGAGATTTCTCATCAGGGCCCTTCATATCTGAGCTCAGGAGCCACATTAAGCTCAGGTCCTTGCTCTTGGTCCTTCACTGATCTTACAATGAAACTAAAGTCCACTACAGTAAGCCCAGTACTTTGCTGATCCTTATCTTACCTTGCTTCTGTGACTTCCTGGCTTAACATTAGACCTGCTCCATGATCATGAATTTGTCTGGACGTCTGAAATTACCTTTTGTCACTGGTCTTGTTTTGCTATCATTGTTTGGGTTCTGGGAGACTTCAGCTCTTTCCTATAAGATCATTGCCCTTGCCTATCTCGCTGCTATCCCTGGCTCCTGTCCTGTCTTTTCCTGTGGAGCAGCCTGCATGACCCTTGTCCTCCTCGACACGTGCTAGTATGTACTGGGGATTTCCTTGAGACAATGGACATGGGGCACAGATTAATATGGCACCTGAAAAGAGCTGAAGACAGAAGTATTTTTCACTTTTTAAAAAAACTTTTCCACTTCATTGCATCAGTAATTTTTTTCCCTCTCTGACAGTAAATAAGAATCTTCTACTGTAGAAAGAAGCCTTGAAACTTGCTAGCATCTGAAAAGTTACTAATTTTCTTTTTTGACTCCGTTGCAGAGTCACTCTGAAAGTAAATATGAATCTTACTTGCAATATTCTGTTCCTTCTATTTTACAGATGTAAATATACCACATACGTGGTGCATAGATAATAAACCAAGCATCACTGCCATAATTTATAAAGAAAAGATATTCAAATAAACATTTCAAGCTTGGAGTAGTAGAGATAAGAATTTCTGAAGTAAGAAAAAAAATTAAAAATCATGTACTCCTTTCTCTTCTTGTTACTTATCTCAAACTATTAAATAGTATTATTAAACTAAGCTTGAACTGTGACGAGGTAAAGCACAAGTTCAAATTGTAGGAACCAATTGCGTGCCTTCAAGTACAGAAAGAACTGTCATAAGAAAAATGGTGGTAGTATGGAAATTTCAACTTTAGTTAAATACAGTGCTGGCATTTAGCCACTCTCAAAGTATTATAGAAAAACATAAAACTAAGCCACACAAGGTCAAGCATTCAAAGGAATTTTTTGATTTAGTTTCAGGGAACTCGTTTTCAAAATACCTGTCAATTGTGAGTTACCTGAATATGTAAAAACATTAATTGCGAGATAAAAATATTAATCATTATGTATTAAAAATTAATAAGAGTTTAAAAATTAACATGGATGACTAACAAAGACATTACATATCACATTTTTCCATTTTTTGTTGATATTGGGTAACTACTTCTCCAGAACATCAGAGCTTCTGTAGTAAAACAAATAAAATAAACAACAACCAAAATACTTAGAAGGGTTGAGTTTTATCTGAGTGAGGTTAAAGAGAAAGGGATTACATTATTTTCTGTGCAACAATGAATAATCAGGTTAAGGAAAGAATAAAAAAAAATTTCAGCATCTCACCACAAATCCTGGCTTGCAAAAACAGGAATAACCAAAGCTAGGTTCTTTCTGAACACAGATACCATGTATGCAGGGGTTGGATATGCACTCATCAACATCCAACTCACAATGGAGGCCTTCCCATCCTGTCAGAAAAAAAAAAAAAGAAAAACAAACCCCATTAGTCAGATTACTGGCAATTTTATTAATATGCATTTCTTATTCAGATCTCCTTTACCACTAAGCACACCCCATAAATGAGAGGCCAAATACTCATCTGGAAGCTGTGGTTTAGACCATGTAATTTGAGCCTGTCTTGAACTTGCTCCTTGGAAGTTATGCCAAACTGGAAGCAGTAAATTTGCTAGGTAAACACAAACCCAGAATTCTGTAAAATATGGCTAGTTATTGAAGAACACAGACTTTCTGCCATGATACTCCCACTACAGATTTGGGTTTTTTTCTCCAATTAAATTTTCCTATTTCTAAACGAACTAACAAAGAAAACCCAATAGACCCATAAACCCCCTAGCAGTCCTCAGCTAATACAAATCTAGTAGCCCCTGTTCAGCCTTTGCTTCCGAGAAGGCATCAAATGGATCTACCTGCCTGCCCAGCTAAAGACTTCATCCATGTGCCTGCTATTAGTTCCAATGGCTGCTGATGTTGCTTTTGAGCTCCCTGAGACGCTGTTAGAATAGAGTTTACATCTCTCCATGCTGCTTCCTCACCTGAACAGCCTGAAGCTGCAGCCACAGATCCTGAATATGTATCTATTATTCTATGGGACAATAGCTGACAAAATTCATGATCCATTACAGAATGCATTTGTCAGAGCTAAATCAATTCCCTTTCCTGGTATGACATGCTGTCACCACATGCTTCACTTTGTTCTCTGGAGGTTTTCGGGAAGCTGTAATCATCTGCCTTGTTCCTATTTTTGTCTTGGTACCATCCCTGTTCCATTTTATTAAATTGCAACAGGGAATCCGTTGCAGAGTATATCAGACTATCTACCTTGTGGAAAGTTCTTTCCCATAGTTGCCTTTACAGATCAAAAAATCCTCAATCCCAGCCCCATATTTCTATAGGTGAAGCTTAGAAGACAAATCCAAGACCTATAATATGGGAAAAGTAGTAGCCTGCAAATAGATTTTTTAATAACTATTTCTACTTTCTATCTCCAGATGATAATTTTTCTTCAATCTCTTTCTTCAGTTGTGCAACTTTCCAAAAAGCTATTCCTCCCAAAGGTTCCCCAGCCTCTCCAAATTCACTCCTTTCCTGAGCTGTAACCTTCTCACCTTCTCAGCTGTTTCAGAGACTCAAATAACATTTGCAAATACCATATTAATTAAAAGAAGCAAGATATATAAAAATTATGTATCTTCTTAATGCATATGGTTCCTTCACTATGTCTTTCCCTGGTCAAGAAATAATGTAGAGATTTTTCACCCCTACTAATAAATGCTATTTTTAAATGGAATATAAAGGAAAGGCAGCTCATGTTTGGGTTGGAAGGCGTTTAAAACATGTTAGCTTCAGGAGTGAGTTCCAAGCCCCAGAGAAGCTTCTCCTACTTATACCAAATTGTCACGTAGAGTTGCATAGAGACAGCAATGACAGTTCTTGGCTAGCAAGCAATTTTTGAATGCCTATATACAAATATATTTAAAGTATTACTTTAATAAGGTTTAAAAAGGAGAAAAAAAATGAAATTGGCAATGTATTCTGTATGAGGCACTGTACTGACTAAAAACCACATCTTTTAAGTTTTTAAGTCATCTGTATTGGTGAAGGGGTGTATGGCCATATGCAGTACCAGGTAGAGTGAGAGAACATACAGTTTAATCCATGTGGAATTTCCATTGTGTGACTACGCTGAGAGGGAAACAAATATATCGTATTGAAGATAGGTCATGACTGTGACTTTTCAGATCAGAAGGGGTCTTTATTAT
This sequence comes from Pipra filicauda, assembly GCF_003945595.2. NCBI lineage: Eukaryota > Metazoa > Chordata > Aves > Passeriformes > Pipridae > Pipra > Pipra filicauda. Next base: position 80,821 of record NW_024104425.1, read on the forward strand.
CACGAATTTGACCTTCTGTATGGTAAAGTTCAGAAATTTTTCACTCATTGGTTCATAAATCAGGAGTATAGAGTTTTTCTGAATCATCGAGTATCTCCTTGATGTTAAAAAAGTTGCTATGAAAGTATTAAGCTTTAAGCAAGTTAGTCCTAAACATAATCAGGCTCCAGTAAGCCAAAGATACTTGGATTTAGGTCTTACGTATCAGAGTATCATTCCTTAGTATCAATTAAACAAATGAATAAACTGCCAAATTGGCTCTCATTACACACATGCTCTCTCTTGCTTCAATATTTTCCATACTTTTCTTAAAAAAAATTCTCTTACATATGTTTTGCAGTTTTACATACTGCATTAGGGACAATTCAGACTGAAAAAAAAAATAAAATATGTTATTATTCAATTCCCTATATGCTTTTTTTTAAAATGTAGAACAAGTATAAATAGAAATTATATGAACAGATTGCTAGAAAGACTGCAGAAAACTGTGATATATATATATGGTCACTTGACTTCAGGAGAGTTTTGCAAGATCTTTTCACTTGTAAATTCTAACCAAGAAGGTGAACACACTTCAGTACAAAGGAAGTAAGTAGATCAGGTGCATGAAGATATCAGGAGTTAATAGAATCACTCAGAATAATATAATTCAGAATATTTCTAAATAATCTCTAAAATAATAAATAAGAAATCTTGTGTCCATACTATCAAAGAAATTATTCAGCAGTGTTGGTCTGTACAATAGTAAATAATAGACTTAAACTGAAAAACTAAAGTTTCAGAGGTAGGTACTCATAAAATTCTTAATTTAATAGTAACACGTGGAGCAGAATGCTGCTTATGGATATGGACCAGAAATACTACTTATGTTGCCAAAAGGCTTTTTGTTAATAGAAATGACAGGAGACTGTGAGTAGTCCAGAATAGATTAAATTTGTGATTGTGTGACAATGCAGGCTGACTGTGACTTTTGCTTTTGAATAGATGCTAAATCTCTTATACTTTCCTAAGTCACCAGATCTGTTTTAGTTGATCTATGTCACCATAAGAAAACAGCTCCCACTTTTTAAGAAAGTGCCTTTTTTCATTCTATTTGTAATAGTTCAAAAAATTCCTTTTAATCCCTGCCAGTGGACATAAGCATGATACGTCTTACAGCAACAATAATAATAAGAGCAATATTATTATTATTATTAACAATAACAACAATAGTAATAGGTAAAATGTTCTGATTTTCTTTTCAATTTTCTTTTTTAGTCTTATTTTATAAGTAGTTAAATTACCTAGCCATTAAACAGTGCCTACTTGAGTGCTTGGTAAGTTACATTAGAAAAGATCATAAAAAATAAACCTAGCTCTAGGTCATTCTTCTGGCTAACTCAGTGAGCTGGTTTTAGTTTTAAGCCCTTCGAACATGCTTATTGCAATAGTTAATTCTCTTTAGATTTCATTCAAAAATCTTACCAAAGAGATAGTTAATCTTTTTGTACCTTATATGTTAAATACAAAAAAAGAGCTTGATATGATTTAACAATTTTTCTCAGTATTAACACTGATAATTAAAAACTGTCATTGTTTAAGACTGCTCTGTCACATAGCAATTACCTTGTGTACATTTACAAGTGTATCCATTGATGTGATCTTCACAGGTTGAGCCATGTAGACAAGGTGATGAATTACACTCATTAACTTCTATTTCACAAAACTGTCCAGAAAATCCAGCAAGACACCTGAAGCAAACAACATCCAAAAATGTTATACTGTGCATAAACATCGTATAAAATATACCTTGTGTGGAAACAATGTGTCTAATGTATGTGCATTAACAAGACACAATCCCATAAATTCCCTTTTGTTTTGAGGAGTATTTTACTGGAACTCTTCCAAGTTTTGTGTTGCAACCTATGGTGGTCTTTTAGGGAATTTATGATGGCAAAACCCATCCACGAATTTCACATCTGGATCATAATCAAACATAACAGTCTCAATTACAGTTTACTGGTTTTAGCAAGCTGAATACAAACCTTTCTTAATGTATACCTACTGAAATAGTTTAGCTAAGTAACTGCAGTCTATGTTTGTAAAAATTGCTTGTTGACAAATATTGCACTATGTAAACTACAGCATAAAAGATAACCTTCAGGGACAATGATTTCATTATCATTCTAGATATCAAATATTAGTCATCTTGAAAAAACTCTTCTGTAGTTTTGTGGTTGTAAATTCTAAGGGATAATTGATATCAAAACAGTTCTATATAATTTCAACATACAATACTCACAAGACCTTTAATGAAGTTCAGAAATTCTACTAATCTCATTATTGAAACACATCCTTGCACAGTTTTACTGATATACGTAAATATGTTCTGAAAAACAGGGTCCCATAATGGTATTTACATGTACTATTTTGAGATGCGTTATACATAGATATATTTCACGAGACGATGTATTCAAAAACTCCTGTTAGTAACTGGGTGGTGCACATCTTCTGTGTTGTCTTTGCTCTAATGAAAAGCATAAAAGTTTATGCCCTGCTTAGAGAAAGATGAGTACATAAACAAATTACCTTTGAGTAAATTCAAACAGTCATGTCACCTACTCCTTAAGGTGTGAATACAAAACATATCATTAGAATGAGGTGCCTGCAGTGTCTACCTTAAGCTTTCCAGACCCTGAAGCAAAAGGGAAGGAGGATGGACCATGAAACAGGTATGCCTAACACACCCTGAAGGACGTACTGATACACTATGTATCAGTAATTATGTTTTGGTTTATTTTTGCTTTGTTTGAGCACATTTTTTTTATTTTATATGAAATACACTCTGGGTAATTAGAATTTGGGCCCCATCCACCCCTCCAGCTTCTCTCTCTCTCTTACACGCTCTCACACACTCTGCCAACAGCTTCCGGCTGTTGTTGATATCTAATTTTCACAGGAGCAAAAAAGAACAGCTCCAATTGGTCCCTCAGGGGGAACTCTCCTGGGACCAATCACCTCTAGGCCCCCCCTCCTTCTGCACTGACCTTGGTCTACACTGTTGTTCACGTGTTCTCACTGTGCTCTTCCCTGGCTTTAATTCTTCACAGAGCAACAACCTTCTGTTCTTAAATATGTCATCACAGAGGCATTACTATCACTCCTAATTGTAGGAGCCAGTTCTTTGCCATTTTTAACCTGCATCTGGCATTATCTGCAAATTATGATGAAATTATACTTGCAAACTTTCTATTTTGCAATCATTCCTCACTTCCTACTAATCTCATCTGAAATGGAAGCTCTATCTTCTACTATGAATACAAGGGTTTATAAATGTCCTGCAGGAAGCTAACGGGCACTTGCCCTGGTTGTGAGAAGCACAGTTTCAATAGCACCTATATTAAGTATCACCCGCTGGAACTTCTGTGTGGCCCCACCCTCCTCCCCCCCCACTGGAACCTCTGTGTGGAGCGGGGCTGCCCCCGGGGCCATGCAGGGCCGCCCCCAGTGGTGGAAAGGAGAGGGAGAGCTTCACTGGCGTGGCTTTGCACCCTCGTGGGAGAGGAGAGCGGAGGCCTCGGAGCACACAGAGGTTTGCCGGTCCAGTCTGGGGGAGGGGAAGGGTTCCGGGCGGGCTGTGGGGGTCCTCAGACTGACAGGAGGGCGGGCAGGGCAGCCCTGCATGAAGTGTTGCAGGTAAGCGGTGCATGGGAAGACATGAGGCAACAGAGTGGGGGGAGGATAAGGTCAGGGTGGATAATGGTTTCTTCTGGGGCATTGGGAGTCTCGGCCAGGTTAGGGCCTTGAGAAGTACTCGAGCCTTGAGTGGGTATGGGGGCCGGAATGTTTGTTCATTTGTTTGGTTTTGGCTCACCTGCGGCTACTGCCCAGGTTTGGTATGTTCTGGTCAGGACAAAGGGTTGTTCCTGGGTATTTCCTTAGGATTGAATATAGATAGGTGGCAGAAAAGTAGGAAGTGAAAGACTTGCCCTAATCGTTTTAATAGGAATGAAGCCTGTGTACCCCTTTGTGGTTGCGAGCTATGCTGGCGATGGTACATGCCTTCAGTAGGGTCGCCCATGCCAGACAGGTCAAAACCGTAGGGTCAGATACAATACATCCTTGGGCTGAATATGCTCGTTAGCCTTCTGGCAGTCATCCTAGGAGGACAAGTCTAATCCCAAACCGGGGCAGATGGAGCTCGCATAGCCCTGTAAGGCCATCCATCTAAGAGAAGGTCACTCTAATTAAGGTCACTCTACGTCCTGAGGACCTCGCTGCCACCATCCAAGCTCGCTTGGCCCCAGCAATGAACCTTAGGATTAAAGGGGGGGTTCAGTTCCATGCATACTGCGTCTCACATAAAATATCCATTGTGCAGGATCGAAGGCCTTACCCACATTTGCAAAGCCCTGTAGTGACGGGTGAGGGTCGAAACGGCAGGTGAAAGGTGCACTGGAAGCCGCAGACCCAACCCCACATGCAGGTGGTTCAGGATATTGGTCGTCAGAGACTGACCGGAGATGACAGTCTCTTTGGGCAGCACTCTGAATGTCCAAGCAGCCTTTTCAAAGACAGCACCGTTTGCTTCACCCGGAGAGGGGCCTAGAAAAGGTGTTCTAAACAAAGCTCATCTCCCCCTTCACCCGGTTGGTTAACTGTGGCCAACAGGCATCTTCTACAAATGTGGTCACACAAAGATCAAAAGATAAAGGCACGCACCTGCCTCCAAAGGTGTACCTAAATTAACTCTAGCATGTTGGAACATCAGAACCATGCTTGATTCTGTGAATAGTGGATGTCCTAAGCGTCATTCTGCCCTAATTGCCCATGAACTGACACGTCTCAACATCAACATAGCTGCTCTCAGTGAAGTTCGTCTTCACAAGGAGGGCAGCCTTAGAGAACATGGTGCCGGTTACACACTCTTTTGGTCAGGTAAACCCGGAGCTGAAACTCTCTCAGGAGTTGGTTTCATGATTAAAAACTCTATTGTTCCTAAACTCGAAAATCTGCCGACAGGTCACTCTAACCGCATTATCTCCTTATGCCTCCCACTACAAAACAAGCAGCACGTTGTCCTCTTTAGTATATATGCCCCAACTCTCCAAGCTGACCCTGACGAAAAAGACAAATTTTACACCGACCTGCACCGCCTTACCCAAAAGCTTCCTGCAGATGATAAGATCATTATCCTTGGTGATTTCAATGCCAGAGTAGGAAAGAATTTTGAAACCTGGAAAGGAATTTTAGGCAAGCATGGTGTTGGAAACTGCAATGATAATGGTCGACTTCTGCTAGAATTCTGTGCAGAGCAACAGCTCACCATCACTAACACTACCTTTCAGCAGAAAAATAGTCTGAAGACAACCTGGATGCATCCTAGATCTAAGCATTGGCACCTCATTGATTATGTCTTGGTGCGATGGAGAGATGTCTGCAATCTCCACCATACCTGCGTGATGCCTAGTGCAGAATGTCAAACAGATCATTGCCTTGTGCACTGTAAACTTAACTTCAATCTTAAATTCAAACCCAAAAGGAGCAGTATCCAAGGAGGAGACTCCAAGTTAACAATCTCCAATCAACCACAGTGAGAGACAAATTCCAGGCAAATTTCAAACTAGGCTCAAAAACCATTCCACAGATTCTACAGATGCCTCTCCTGAAACAATCTGGCACCATATAAAAAACAGCATCTTGCAGTCCTCTGAAGAATCCTTAGGGCTCTCCTTCAAGAAGAACAAGGACCGTTTTGATGAAAACAATCAAGAGATCCAGGAATTGTTGAGGGAGAAGAGAACTGCTCATCAAGCACACCTTGCACTGCCATCCTGTCACGTAAGAAAAACAGCCTTTCGTCTTGCATGCAGCAAGCTCCAACAGAAACTTTGTGACATACAGAACAAGTGGTGGATCAATCTAGCTGAAAAAACTCAATTATGCGCAGATACAGGTGATCACAAAGGATTCTATGAGGCCCCGAAAACAGCATACGGGCCTACATACCAGGTCCAAAGCCCTCTACTCAGTGCCAATGGTCAAACGCTTCTGAAAGACAAAACCTCCACTCTGAATCAATGGTCTGAACACTTTCAGACTCTCTTCAGTACTAGCCATGTAGTCCAAGACTCAGTAATTCAGTTCATCACACAACAACTGGTAAAGTATGAATTGGATACTGCTCCCACTTTAGGAGAAACCCTCAAGGTCATACAGCAGGTGAAAATCGGCAAGGCAGCTGGGGTTGATGGAATTCCACCTGAAGTCTGGAAACATGGGGGCCTTGCACTCCATGTTAAATTGCATGAGTTTGTGGTGTGCTGTTGGGAACTAGGCGAACTACCATCAGACCTTCGTGATGCAGTCAGTATCACTTTGTATAAGAAGAAAGGAATTAAATCAGAGTGATCAAATTACTGTGGTATTACTCTGCTCTCCATTGCTGGCAAAATCCTGGCAAGACTACCCTTGAACAGACTAATATCCACTATAGCAGAAGGAATTCTACCTGAAAGTCAGTGTGGTTTCAGAGCCAACAGGAGCACCAAAGACATGGTATTTGTTCTCAGACAACTGCTAGAGAAGTGTAGGGAACAGAACAAAGGTCTCTATGTAACCTTTGTCGACCTCATCAAGGCTTTCGATACTGTGAGCAGAAAAGGTCTATGGCAGATTTTGGAACGTTTAGGTTGTCCCCCCAAGTTCCTTAAAATGATCATCTCACTTCATGAGGATCAGCACAGCCAAGTCAGTTATGGTGATGCACTTTCTGAGCCCTTTCTAATAACTAATGGTGTGAAACAAGGCTGTGTTCTCGCACCAACCCTATTCACAATCTTTTTCAGAATGATGCTACGAAGGGCCACGGCAGACCTTGAGGATCAGGACGGTATCTACATTTGATACCATACTGATGGAAGCCTCTTCAACCTAAGGCGACTGAAGGCCCACACCAAGACCTTAAACCATCTTGTCCGGGAGCTGCTCTATGCTGATGACACCGCCCTTGTCGCCCACACAGAAGCAGCTCTGCAGCGTTTAACATTCTGCTGTGCAGATGCTGCTGAGCTCTTTGGGCTGGAAGTCAGCTTAAAGAAGACAGAAGTTCTCTATCAACCAGCACCTCAGGAAGCCTTCCATCATCCCCATATCACCATTCGTGAATCAGAGCTCAAATCAGTCCAGCAGTTTAATTACCTAGGTAGCTTCATCTCCTCAGATGGTAAGATTGACGGAGAAATAGACAACAGGTTAGCAAAGGCATATAGTGCCTTTGGAAAGCTTCATAAAAGAGTTTGGTGAAATAAACACCTGAAGAAAAGTACCAAGATCAGTGTTTACAGAGCCATTGTGCTGTCTACTCTCTTATATGCATCTGAATCATGGGTCATCTACTGCCACCACCTGCGACTCCTAGAATGCTTCCATCAACGCTGCCTCCGCACAATCTTAAACATCCACTGGTCAGATTTTGTGACCAATACATCTGTTCTAGAACAAGCAGCAGTCACAAGTATTGAGGCCATGTTGCTGAGAACACAGCTGTGCTGGGCAGGGCATGACTCAAGGATGAAGGACCACTGCCTCCCTAAGATCTTGCTTTATGGTGAATTTGCCACTGGCTGCCACATGAGAGGAGCCCCGAAGAGAAGATACAAGGACTCCCTGAAACAACATCTCAGCCTTGGCCATATTGATCAACATAACTGATTTACTCTGGCCTCCAGTCAGGAGGTCTGGAGACACACCATCTATAACACTGCTGATGCTTCTGAGAACACACGCAGGATCACTCTTGAGGAGAAAAGGCAACACAGAAAGAATTGTGCCTTGCAGAATTTAGCACCTAAGGAGTCCTTCTGCTGTACCTTTTGCAACCAGATGTGCCTATCTCATATTGGCCTTTTTATCCACCAGCGCACTTGTAACAAACGTGGGTAGAGCCCCTCCCAAATCTTCGTTCGCGAAGCCTAGCCATGATGATGATGATGATATTAAGTATCACAATGAAAAACTGAAACTAGAGGAGCAGCCATACCTCTAAGTGTCTAAACAACCTTGTATATACACAGGCTTAGAATCAGTGGCCAATTTCCACCTATTTGGTAAGACCTATATTACACCTAAATTAAATCCTAGTCATCTAAGAAACCTGTGAGTCAAAACGGTCCTGAAGTGTAACTATAACATTTAGACATTTCCAAAATGTAATTAATTCCTAAATCAGGAATAAGGTTCGCTGATCATTTTAAAGGTGCTTTCTCTTTATGCTTATGCTTTGGGCTACTGGCTGATGTGAACACAGAATATATAATAATGTATATATTATACAGATTAGTTTGCTTGTCAACAATTATTTTACTGAATATAAAACTTGAGAGAGAACAGATGGGACATTTAAGAGAGAGTAAGAATGGAAACAGAACAAGAGGCTGGGAATGTTTAGAGTAGGAAAATGCAAAGATCAGAACAGCAGACACCTTTGAACACACGAGAGTCACTGAAGAAAAGGGAAGTAAACTTTAAAAAGTGTGTGTTCTGAAATTTTATTTCTGTGACAAAAGACAAAAAGGTATCAAGAGAAAGAAGAGAAGGGTCAAGCCCTGCCCTTTGAGTGACAAAGTTGCCGAGGCACTGGCCATCTGGAGCTAGGAAGAGCTGGTACCCTAGTCAATGCTGTATTAGGACCATGACTTTTTTTATGCCCATTTCATCTGAAAGTCTAAAAAAGCAAAAACTCTGGGTCATAGACTGTATGTGCTTGTAATACTAATTTCCTCATCCTCAGTGTCGGTCTCCAGTAACTAGAGCTAATCTACCTTAGACTTTCTCTTCCTTTCCTGTACCCCTGCACTTCTGGAGGGTGTTGGGAGTGATAACGCATATATAACTTCCAGCCCTATTCTTCTAAAGAAGTTGTACTTCTTACAGTTGGATCTTCAAAGTTTACTTTCACTGAGATGTTCAGTTTAAGAAGTTCACCAGATGACTCCATAACATGATGGTTGCACTCTCACCGTTCCCCAAAGTCCTGAGATAACAAATTGTCATGTTAAGCCTTGATGACATGAAGATTGTTTTGCTTATAGAGCTAGCTGGCAAAAAAATTCAGAGGTTTGTACTTTTCTCTCGTACTTGATGTCACAAGTGGTTGCAGATTATTGGGAAGATTCAGTCATTGGGTAGCAGTAATAAACCACTGCTGCCTGGGTCCTGAACAACACCGTATGATGGTGTAGTGTCTGCATAGTTTTTTCTCTCACATAGTCTCAATCCTCTCTCTCACTACTGTTCTGCCTGCAGCAGACTTTTTCCCCCCAACTTAAATACGTTTCCCAGAGGTGCAACCACTGTCACTGATGATCTCGACCCTGGCCAGCAGTGGATCTATCTTGGAGCCATCTGGTATTAGCTCTGTCAGACATAAAAATCCTTGCCACACAAACCCAAAACAGTTGCGAAGATTTATTTTGACAGATAAAGAATTCTAGCATTATTAAGATGATTTTCATTACGGGTTCACAGAAGCTGCTCTTTGTTCCTGCCTCACAGGACTTTGTACTTTGATTCAGTAAAATAATTATGCACTGAAGGCCTTTTCTTTTTGCAAAAAACAGCCAGGACATTTAAACAGAGTAAGTGAGACAATACACAGAATCAAGGAACTGGCAGGAAAGGGTCTGGAGCACAGGTCTGTAATGGACTAAGTATAAAAGCAATTTGCAAGCTTGAAGATGGCCTAGCTACACAGTTCAAACTAATATAAAGATGACTCATTCAGGACAAGGGCATAGCAGTCTAAGGGGCTGCCTATTTATATAATGAAGTATCGATCTATAATCAAAGAAAGTTATATAGATACAGAAAGACAGTGAGTGTTATCTATATGCGTTTTACCAACCTGTGTTTAGGAAGGACTAACCAGGTCATAAGAAATATTCACAGATTTAGTAATTTTAAATCATAGTTTAAACATTTGCTACTATGATATTGATAAGTTTACAGAACTACAGGAAATTGTAATGTTATTGATATTTTAGCAAACAAAGGTCAGAGAAAATACCACCTGCCTGATTTAAGTATCTCTGTCTCAGTGCTGTAGACATCCTACCCCAAGACTGGCTATAAAAATGGATCAGACCCCAGCTAATTGTAAGTAATGAGAAACATCCTTGCTTTATATATAATATTTAACAATCTAATGTAGCACATAGGAGAATGATCACAGGTCTGCACTCCTGCTCTTCATTATATCAAATAAAATAATTAAAATTGCAAGTGTAGCAGGGAAAATTACCAAATTAAAAAAAAAGGGATACCTTAATTTTTTTTTTTTGGAATCTGGATTTATCAATCAATAATAAACACATACTTCTTGCAAAGAATTAGCAGAACTTAGACTGAGAGAAGGAAGTAATTATTTTTCCATTAGTTTGGAGTTCGTCAGATCAAACCCAAGAACATCAATGACATCAGTTTCCAAATCAAAGTACCAATTATATTTTTTTTTATATTAACACTAAAAGAGCAGCAGAGGAATCTATTTATGAATCAGAACACATCTGAGGAAAGGTCTTCCTGAATGTCTGCTGATTTCCAGAGTTCCTCCTACTTTAACATAAACTCAACTTCTTAGACTCTTGTTTCAAAGATTATTGATCAAAACACTAAATTTAGACAAATCTGAAACACCCCTCAATTGCTTTACTTCTGAAAATTATGCTACATAAGAAGATAAATTATTTTAGATTCTGGAAGAAGTCATTGGAGAAGGGGTAAGGGAACTTGACAAACTTGTTCAAGAGTTTTATTCTGAAATGGAGTTATTAAAGCCCAATCAGAATTTTGTAATAACAAATTTGGGGTTGCAAAAATATTTGTACTTTTTACATTTCCATATAAAGCGTGAGTAAATCAATAAGACTTCAACTCCTAGATATCCTACAGAAGATTCCTGTTAAAAAACAGAAGTGATAACTGTTGTCAAACTTACTTCACGTAATTTTACATTCTAAGGGCTAGTGGCATGCAAACATTTCTACTACACCAAATAGTACATTTAAAACAATTCCGAAGTGATTAATTAATAATTTATTAAGAGAATTAAATGAAGGGTTTTGGTCTATGGCAATTATGGCTGCAGTCACAGTAAAATTTTTTGTATGTTAGTAAACTTTCAAACTCAGAGCAAATAGGTAAGAACTCAAATGTCAGCCAAATTTTCCCCTACAATTCTAATTTAAATCTTATTGTAACTCGCCACCCTTTGAGTCTGTTTTGTAACTCATCTTTTAAGTCTATTTTTTACCTGTACCCTTTTCCTTCTCTTTCCCTCTCTTTCTTCATCTGCCTTGTGACCTTTTAAAGCTTATGAATAATTTGTGTATTAGTGAGCTATGAGGTTCAGAAAAAACATGGTTTCTACAACATACAAGTTTATTAGGTTTGTCAAGGAGCAAGGATTAACTGCAATTTTACTTAGAAGAAAACATTTATGCTGTAACCTTTACCTGCCTGTGTGACTGGTAAAATCAATGTACTTTGTGGACCAGTCCACACAATGAAATTTGTTTGGGACATCAATTTTTCTTTGTAAGTGTGAACCTTGATGACTGTGGTAATGTTTTGTTAATACCTCTCAGTTAGGTAATTAGGACTTTTGGCAGAATAATAGATCAATATGAAAAGTACATGTCCCGAGCAACTGTCTTGCCTAAAATAGTCTTGTAAATGTGCAATCTCTTTTGACATTATTCATGATTATTTTTCATCTTCAAATCTGCATTTTCTGTCCAAAATAAATCTAGTTAACTGCTCTACTGTAACAGGCCAGCTCTGTCACTGCAAATTTATGCTAGGATTGCTATACATTATTAACAAGCTATGAAAAGTCACTGGCTAAATGTCATGGAACCTGAGATATAGCAGCACCTTGGGATTCATATAGCAAACAGTTTAGTTTTAATCATCTTGGACCACAAGGTGCCTTGACATTTGCGAGGCAACTTTTTCCTTTTTAACTTCCACTGGTATCAGACCTCTATTATCTCAACCATAATTTTCAACTTCAAATGTGATAGGAAGTTGTACCTTTTAAATCAAAAAAGTGAAAAATCGATCAAACATGGACCTTATCATTCATTTAATCAATGCTCATATGCTAGCTTGGAAAAAAAAAAACAAACAGGAAGAGCAAGGAAAACCAGACAATTTAAACACCTTCAGGATTATTAGAGACATTTCCTGTGAAATACATGACTCTTGTCTTGGCATTACTGAGGCATGACCTTCATGAGAAGTATTAACACTACAAACTTCTGCAAAACCTTTTTAATTTCAAAGAAAACAATTAATAAGAGAACTGATTAATTTTAAATATATGTATCATTACAACATGATTTCTTAAATCTTTAATTTTTTTTTTTTTAAATTCTTCTAGAGTGACAAATAAATTCTCAATTTTTATCATACTTCGCTCTGTAACAGCTAACCTTTTGGACCATAAGTTTCAGTTTACTGGAAGCCAATGCATAATTTTTGCCCTTTTAAGTAGAATTGTTCACAGAAAAAAATAAAAAAAGAGAAACATTATTTTATTTTACTGAATTTATTTCTCAACATATACAACAGCAAACCAAAATCCTGACCCTATCAACATTGATTTGAATAATGAAACCTGTCTCATTTGGAAGTTACAATGTGACGTTCATAAGGTTTTTAATGTTTAGATCGTTTAATTTCTTTCAAACTTTGCTGCTCTAATTTCTGTGTGTTCTTTTTTCCTTATCTTACAAATCTGCCTATACATTATCTGTATTGCCTTAATACACACATGAAAAAAAGTTGCCTCATAAATTAATATATATTTGAAGTACTGTCATCAGGTTATACATTGAATGACCACAACCCCCCATTCCCCATTACCCCTACACCACGTGGGGGAAGGAGAAGGAGGCAGAAGAGTTGGAAAAAAGGGAGTGAAGTTAAGCAACCCCAACAAAAAAACCCTACCAACCAACTAACCAAAAACCTTTAAGACACAATTACAAAATAGCATCTTCAGGTGACAATGGTTTTGGTCTATTTTTTCCTTCTATTTCTCACAATGCTGTAATTGATGATTATAACATTAAATTGATTAATATAAAGAAACCCCAATCTATTGGCAGTAGAATCTTTTATAGCATTATTGTTTCACTTATCAAGATACTGAAACTTTTGAAATATTTGTTTCATATAGGTAAGATTATTAGCTATGGAGATATTACTGTGAAGCTGATGGAGAATTCAGAGAGGAAGCTTTTATAATTATCTAACAACGGCCAAACTCCTCATTGCTTTAGAAGTAAATTCTATAGCAAATCACTTCAAGCTTTCTTCCAGATATTCCATTATTCTAAGCTTTGCATCATACATTTAAAACAACTTTCATAGTGAGTTTTACCATGGCCTTCAAGTAACACTAAAAATGTGGATACTGGACATGAGCTTATCTTGGTGGAAACTGTCCCATGTATGTTTTACCATCTACAGATTTTGAGCTTTTACCATATTAAGCTCAGATGCAGTAATTCCCTATGGAAAACTGAAAAAAGAAGCTACTGCATCAAAGCAAATTATCTCCTGTGTGGTCATCCATCTGGTCTGAAGGTTGTGGATGTTGGTCGATGATGCTATTAAAAAAAATAAAATATGTGTTCATTGCTTTTAGAGACTGAAAAATTGATAGAGGAAGAAAAGAACATTGATTTTGTGTGCACATGTGTGTGAATTCTTAGTGATTTCTGGGATCCTATGTTGGAACAGCATAGATCTTTGTTGGTACTGTGGTTTCACTGTGGGTTAAACCCATTGTCTCCACAAGCCAAATGACTCCATGTTCAAAATAATGTGAGTCAGCTGCCTTATTGTTAATGCTACTGAAAATTCCTTCTCATGATGTACTTTGAAGCATGTTTCTATGGAGAGATTCTGTGAAAGCATCCAGTAAGGAATTTACAGAAATCTCCCAAGAGCTTTTCACAGATTATTTTCTCTAAAACCCTTCCCAAAGGTGATGCTGTGATTGTTAATTTTAGAACACTGACAATGAAGCTTCCCCTAAGCTACAAGTAAAGCCTATCATGCTTCTTTTTTTTATTTCTCTTCCCTTCTCTGCATTCTCCTTTAATGTACTGTCTAGAATGAACTAAGTTTGTTTACCTCTGCAATATAATTTTCCATAGACTGAAGTAAAAATAAATTATAGCTCTCCATGGTGGTCAGGAAATGTTAGTTCTATTTTAAAGAATCATGAATGTGAATAAAAAAGAAAAAAATAGTAATAATGCACTTGAGTATTGGGATCTGGGGCTCAGCTATCAGCAGAGAAGGAGCTGATGAGATTATGTAGCAGACCATGGACAGCAGGAGCTGGGAGAAACTCCTTACTCTGAGGATGCTTCCTCACAAGACCTATTAATGTTTGGCTGTGTTGATTGTCCTGTCTTCTCTAGCGAGATATGGAAAGACTTTGCGATGATGTTATCAGACCATGTTATCCCCCCATGTGGTCCTAGCTGACTGTATATTTGATTTTAGAGGGCTTTCTTCCATTCATTCATCTCAAGTTATGTTGCCATCATATCAGCGTCAGAGTCCCTACTAGAGAATGGTAATCTGAAGTAACAAGAGTCATCTTTTTTCCTTCTGCTTTCTTTATGGGAAAAGTCTTTCCCTTCTTTATGAGAGAGGTCATTCAATTATTAACATAATATAGAGTAGTATGAAAATATTATAAGAGAAAAATTAGGTTGAAAAGAACAGTCACATACATAGTCCAAGAGTTCAGATCTTGTAAATGTTCTGATTCTGATAGTCAGGAACTTCTCCATATTCATCATTAGTTTCTACAAAATATAGATTTGCAAAGGTAAAATGAATTTGAAAAATAGAATTAATAGTGTCATTCTCTTGGAGAACTGCTATTAGAACAGGACCTACAAATCATAAGGTTCAGACCTTATCCATAGCCCCAGCTTTTCACTAACAATCAGAACTTACCACAGACTTAACAAAGTCTCTGACTAGTTTAAAGATATCAGACATTTATAGCTGGGTTTTGTCCCCATCTCTACCACATATTATTGCCTAAGATTTATACTTACAAGGGTAGATACAAGAATGAAACTGATACATCAACACTTTTAAAGACTGAAGGAAACAGAAGTAGCTTATTCTTCATCCTTTTATAAATGTGACCCTGTCAGCATGATATGCTAGATACTATAGTCTAGGGAATCCTTTTTCCTGGAGGAGGGATGTTGCATGTAGCAGCCCAAAAAGATTCAGGTCATTTAGACAAAATAGGAGCTGGAAGTTCCGCAACTTTTCAGCTTTCTTCTGTGCTTGAAGGATAGTTAACAAAATAGAGAACTTATTACCTCTATACAAACCACCCCCCCACACACACAACCCCCCCCCCCAAAAAAAAAAAAAAAAACAAAAACCCAACAAAAAAACCCAACCATGTAATGATAAGGCAGTAAGGACCATATTTAGAGCTTTATTCCTGACTATAATAATGTAAATGCAATGTAGGCTAAATAAAACTATTTTTTAACTACTCAGGACACACAGTATTACTCTGGACATTGTCTACACCTTTATGAATGTAAGGTAAATAAGGGTCTTTATTCTCAAAGAATGTCTCAGGACAACCACCACACATACTAAATATTTGCTAATAAAAGGTTCCATTCTTTCTAAGGTCATTCTCATTAAAGGAGACCTTAAACTTTCTCAGTCCACTTGGATTCAGTCTTTATTTTTCCTATGAGAAAATCAGATTTTACTGCCAGTAAAAACTCCCACTGTGCTTAACACGGACATTCTTATTAAGTGATAAATTATGTACTTGCTAAATCACAGTTGGTGGGGTGTGACAGTGTTAAAGGAAAGGTTAATCTGTGGAATATCAAGCTAGAATGAATACAGTAAAATAACCAGAATGGCTAAGCCTTGATGAAAATATATGAGAGTTAAAACACTCCTTTCACTCTTTTATTAACCTGCCCAATTGGAAACTAGATGTCTTTCTTCACACACCAGTACTGTGGGCAGAGTTAAAGGAGGAACACTATGTTGTGTGTGTGGATTGTCCTTGCAGAACTGATGAAAAACCACCATTCAGCTGTTTGCTAAAATAATTCATATTTGCACTTAGATTTCACATAGAGCAAAGTTATCATCTGGTCAATGCTTTTTCAAGTAGAAGTCTCTCTGAGCTTTTTACTAATAGTTCTTGTAAATGAACAAATAAGTTAAGACAGGTCCTTAGCTGATGTGAATTCTCATAATATCAGTCTTGACATATCTCTGCTATCCAGGCACTCATTCACAATCCTAGATACAACAAAACAGATTAATATCATGCATCATTTATTTATTCTTCATTTACTTGTCCAATTTCCTTGGTTTAAATTAGCTCCTTATTTGACTGTGTTGCAAACCATGCACATGAAAACGAAAGTTTTTAATCGGTAGATTTTATATAGATTCACTTAGAGGCATTGCTCCTGAATCTCGTAGTGATCTCTTTGTGCTGAAACAGCCATCAAATGATGATAAAAATAGTCAAAATGGTCTTCAGCCTATTCCAACCAAGACAGAAAATGAAGGAAAGCAATTTTTGTTTGTACTGCCCCTCATTTCAAGTCATCTAAGGTCTCACAATTTTCAGTAAGGCAAGGCTGATGTTTCCAGAGAGCAATTCATACACTTTGTCTATCTATCTGTAAAGGCACTGCTGTGTTGGTCAATGTGGCTGGATTCCTAGTGAGGAATATATCTACATTTTTTGAATTTGGACACAGCCCCGCTCCTGACTGGATGTGTAAACGTAAATATCTAACAGACTAAGAGGAGAAATCCTCTGGCCTTGCTTTAAGATGCACAAGATTCTGCTCTCTCTTACTATTCTTGCTTCTCAATTTGGAGAAGGAAATGAGAGAGTTTTGGGGAGTTGGCATCCTTTCTCACTTTCTCAAAAACTTGCAGAAGTCTAAGCAGCTAAAGAAGCTGAAGTTCTTGGTCATTGTCTGCAAATTCTACTTATATAAATAGGATTGCAGGCTAGCTTGCTTCCACTGACTGCTCACAGCTTCATACTGTAACTGATCTGTGTCAGGACCAGAAAAGGCTGGTATTTGATTTGTATTCCAGCTGAGGTGTTCAGTTTTGTTGTGGAGTTTTTTGTTGAATTTTGTAATTATTTTTTTTGTCAGGTTGTTCCTATATTTTTCTTTTGTGAACTACTACAGAATCTGTGATAGAGCATTTGCAAGATTTCACGCTCCCTCACATCAAGTGTTTGACTTAAACTCCTTTGTTTTATATTAACTTTCAAAACAAGTGAAGAGCTCACAAAATGCTAAAGAAGAAAGGAGAACAGGAGAAAGGAGTTGTTACCCAGAGAGATACCCTTCTGATATAAAATGTTCTGTACTACTGTAATTAGTCTAATTTTTAAGTATTATTTAAGACTTAAGTACTTCCCAACTCTGTAATACAGTCATAATACAGAATGGGGAGCACCCTGTTAAGCAGGCTGCTATTTACTTTCAAGATCAACCTCCCTATTCCCCTTAGCCAATTGCTAGAATGCCAAGGGATCATTTCACAGTGGCAGTTTCAGTTGCTTCTCAGTGTTAGTAATTTTGACTGTGAATGGTTCAAAACCAAGTGAACAGCAACAAATTTCATTTGAGAATCTATTCTCAGTTTTACAAATAATACGAACACAGTTTGTCCCATGTCTCACTTTTGTAGTCCTTTAGCTTAGTAAATATGGTATTGCTGAACAAGAAACCATAGGGTTTCTTCCAGCACTGCAAGGCCACTGGACTGCGGCTTATCAAGCATGATTTCTCTGGACTTGTCTTATGCTTGCCTGGAGCTTTGCTTTAGCTTTTTTAGTTGTAGCAGACTGTTATCTAATTTGTTTGAGTTTTGTTTTTCTTTGTGGAATTGTGTGGTGATATGTGTCTTCTATAATAATTCTGATATAACTCTGAGTAACAGATAGTGATAACAAGTGCCTAGTCTAGTGCCACTAGTCTAGTGGCACATTCTATCGTGCATAGAATAAATTATGTGTTACCATGGAACACAAATACTGGATAACAATTGATACTTTGAAAAATATAAACATGGGATGACAGATTAAGGCTATCAAGAAATCATCACTGACTAACTACTGATCATTGAAGAGATGATACATCTGGAGCTGAGTGTAAATGGCTTTAAGAGCAACAAAAGGCAAGCTTCCAACATAATAAAACACAAGTTATAAAAAAAATGTAGATATAACAGAGAAAAACAAAAGAAACAGGGTATAGAATGCACTAGAAAATGCTTAAAAGTATCCCCTGATATGATCTGCTTAAGTATGAGATAGAAGAACCCCCCACTGCATTCTGTTGGCAAGGGATTCAGGATGGCAATGCACCATAACCCTTTCCCCTGAATGAAACCACTGAAGGTGTAAAGTTTGTTTGTCAGTTTTAAGAATTAAACTATTATTACTGTGATTGAACTTCAATAATCAGATAGCTTGCATGGTAAGTTACTTTTGTTATTGGACTAATAATACTTATTTGGCAAGACTGTTATGATTCCAGTTAGACCTACAGTAAATTCTTGGTTTTACATAAAAAGTACGTTTCTCATGTAGTTGAGACACCAAAGATTTAATGCGACATGCTGGGAGAGGCAAACAGACTTAAAATTTCATTGAACCTTTTTTCCCCTCAGCTTTTTCTCATACCTCTAGTTCACTCTACAACTACAGGCTCTGCTGGGTTCTTCTAGCATTAAGCACTATGAAATTTGGAAGCACTGACAAAAACTAATCCCAGATTGACTCAGAAAAGTGAAGCAATAGCGTCACCTGGAAAGAATGCTACTTTACAGAATACTAGATTGGAAGCAACCTCAAAGATCATCTAGCCCAACCCTTCTGGGCAAAAGCATTATTTAGACAAGATGCCTCAGCACACTGTCCAGCTGAATCTTTAAAATATTCAATGTTGTCCATTCAATGTTGTCTTTCCTGGCAAGATTATTCCAATTTTGAAAAATTTTCCTCAGAATCTCCTCAGGAACAACTTGCACACATTACCCCTCAACTTTTCCATGTGAATCCTTGAAATGAAGAGAGTCTCCACCTTCTTTGTAGCCACTCTTTGAACACTGGAACATGGTTGTCTCCCCCATAGGCCTTCTTTTCTCATTCTCCATTCAAACTCCATTCAAACAAACGGAGTCAAACTCCGTTCTCTTTGCCTTTCCTCACAAGGCAGGCTTTCCAGTCCATGTTCATGACTAATAACTGCTGCTGTTTCTTTGGCTGAAGTGAGAAACACTAAAAGTTTTCCCATGGTGGTGGTCAGAGGAGAAAGTGAACTACCACAGCAAGAACAAACTGTGATATATAAAAAATGTCTTTAATGGCTAGGAAAAACTCATTTAAAAAGAAAGCTTTTCCTTAGATTCCCCCAAAGCATGATCAGATAATATTGCAATCTGCCCATATCCCTAGCATCCACAGCAATTTCTGCAGAGCAGACATTTCAGGAGAGCTTATAGCTTCATTTAATAGTAGTAGAGAACACTGTCAAGTCAGTTTATTTATCAAGGGACACATTTGACTGCCCTCAATGTAGTTAAAACTCTTAAAAACAGCATTTCTACAGAAAAAGTCAGAGCATCTCTTTGAAAGGTTGGACAAAGCTATAATAGTTCTTGGAGAGCTGAAAATACAATAAAAGAAATTAGTGGGAAAAGAGAGAAGCTGTTAAGAACCATCCAAGTTCCTAAGAACAAGAACAAATATTCTACTTAGTGTGCCATTTGTAACATGCATTTATTCTTTATTCCAGATGACTGTTGAAGAATTATGTAGAAGAATACTACATGCCAGTTCTTGGAAAGATTATGTAGATGTTAATGGGGATGAAACAAGAACTGATTTTTAAATAAGAGGCCCTCACACTAACTAGAACATTAGTTGATTTTCTT